>NC_061510.1:38421290-38453668 GCF_022539505.1 Lolium rigidum
GAATGGTCCGGAGAATAAGATTCATATATAGGAAGTCATTTTACAAGTTTGAAAATGATCCGGTGCATTTATGGAAGGTTCTAGAAGGTTCTAGAAAAGTCCGGAAGAAATCACTATGGAAGGCAGAGTCCCGGAGGGACTCCACTAGCTAGGTCAGCCAACCCTAAGGGGAGGAGTCCCAGGTGGGCTCTGATACGTCTCCGACGTATCGATAATTTCTTATGTTCCATGCTTGTTTTATGACAATACCTACATGTTTTGTTCACACTTTATATCGTTTTGATGCATTTTCCGGAACTAACCTATTGACGAGATGCCAAAGGGCCAGCTGTCGTTTTCGCTGTTTTTGGTTTCAGAAATCCTAGTAAGGAAATATTCTCGGAATCGGACGAAATCAACGCCCAGCATCTTAGAATTCCACGAAGCTTCCAGAACAGCCGAGAGCCACCAGAGGAGGGCCCTGTGGGCCCCACACATGTAGGCGGTGCGGCCTGATGGCGTGTAATTCACACGTTCGTTGGGAACCCCAAGAGGAAGGTATGATGCGCACAGCAGCAAGTTTTCCCTCAGAAAGAAACCAAGGTTTATCGAACCAGGAGGAGCCAAGAAGCACGTTGAAGGTTGATGGCGGCGGGATGTAGTGCGGCGCAACACCAGGGATTCCGGCGCCAACGTGGAACCTGCACAACACAACCAAAGTACTTTGCCCCAACAAAACAGGTGAGGTTGTCAATCTCACCGGCTTGCTGTAACAAAGGATTAACCGTATTGTGTGGAAGATGATTGTTTGCGTAGAAACAAGAGAACAAGTATTGCAATGAGATTGTATTTCAAGTATAGAGAATTGGACCGGGGTCCACAGCTCACTAGAGGTGTCTCTCCCATAAGATAAACAAGCATGTTGGGTGAACAAATTACAGCTTGGGCAATTGACAAATAGAGAGGGCATGACCATGCACATACATATCATGATGAGTATAGTGAGATTTAATTGGGCATTACGACAAAGTACATAGACCGCCATCCAACCGCATCTATGCCTAAAAAGTCCACCTTCAGGTTATCATCCGAACCCCTCCAGTATTAAGTTGCTAACAACGGACAATTGCATTAAGTATTGCGCGTAATGTAACTAGTGACTACATCCTTGAACATAGCACCAATGTTTTATCCCTAGTGGCAACAAAGACATCCATAACCTTAGTGGTTCTTGTCACTCCTCCAGCATTCACTGAGGCATGAACCCACTATCGAGCATAAATACTCCCTCTTGGAGTTACTAGCATCAACTTGGCCGGAGCATCTACTAATAACGGAGAGCATGCAAGATCATAAACAACACATAGATATAACTTTGATAATCAACATAACAAGTATTCTCTATTCATCGGATCCCAACAAACGCAACATATAGAATTACAGATAGATGATCTTGATCATGTTAGGCAGCTCACAAGATCCGACAATGATAGCACAATGGGGAGAAGACAACCATCTAGCTACGGCTATGGACCCATAGTCCAGGGGTAGACTACTCACACATCACTCCGGAGGCGACCATGGCGGTGTAGAGTCCTCCGGGAGATGATTCCCCTCTCCGGCGAGGTGCCGGAGGCGATCTCCCGGATCCCCCGAGATGGGATCGGCGGTGGCGGCGTCTCGATAGGTTTTCCGCATCGTGGCTCTCGGTACCGGGGGTTTCGTCACGGAGGCTATTTGTAGGCGGAAGGGCAGGTCAAGAGGCGGCACGGGGGCCCACACCATAGGCCGGCGCGGCCGGGGTGGGGCCGCGCCGCCCTAGGGTTTGGCCACCCCGTGGCCCCTCTTCGTCTCTCCTTCGGACTTCGGAAGCTTCGTGGAAAAATAGGCCCCCGGGCTTTGATTTCATCCAATTCCGAGAATATTTCGTTACTAGGATTTCGAAACCAAAAACAGCGAGAACAACGAATCGGCACTTCGGCATCTTGTTAATAGGTTAGTTCCAGTAAAATGCACGAATATGACATAAAGTGTGCATAAAACATGTAGATAACATCAATAATGTGGCATGGATCATAAGAAATTATCGATACGTCGGAGACGTACGCATCCCCAAGCTTAGTTCTGCTCGTCCCGAGCAGGTAAAACGATAACACAGATAATTTCTGGAGTGACATGCCATCATAATCTTGATCATACTATTTGTAAAGCATATGTAGTGAATGCAGCGATCAAAACAATATATATGACATGAGTAAACAAGTGAATCATAAAGCAAAGACTTTTCATGAATAGCACTTCAAGACAAGCATCAATAAGTCTTGCATAAGAGTTAACTCATAAAGCAATAATTCAAAGTAAAAGCATTGAAGCAACACAAAAGAAGATTAAGTTTCAGCGGTTGCTTTCAACTTGTAACATGTATATCTCATGGATATTGTCAACATAGAGTAATATAATAAGTGCAATAAGCAAGTATGTAGGAATCAATGCATAGTTCACACAAGTGTTTGCTTCTTGAGGTGGAGAGAAATAGGTGAACTGACTCAACATTGAAAAGTAGAAGAATGGTCCTCCATAGGGGAAAAGCATCGATTGCTATATTTGTGCTAGAGCTTTGATTTTGAAAACATGAAACAATTTTGTCAACGGTAGTAATAAAGCATATGCATCATGTAAATTATATCTTATAAGTTGCAAGCCTCATGCATAGTATACTAATAGTGCCCGCACCTTGTCCTAATTAGCTTGGACTACCGGATCATCACAATGCACTGTTTTTACCAAGTGTCACAAAGGGGTACCTCTATGCCGCCTGTACAAAGGTCTAAGGAGAAAGCTCGCATTGGATTTCTCGCTATTGATTATTCTTCAACTTAGACATCCATACCGGGACAACATAGACAACAGATAATGGACTCCTCTTTTATGCATAAGCATGTAACAACAATTAATAATTTTCTCATTTGAGATTGAGGATATATGTCCAAAACTCGAAACTTCCACCATGGATCATGGCTTTAGTTAGCGGCCCAATGTTCTTCTCTAACATATGCATGCTTAACCATAAGGTGGTAGATCTCTCTTACTTCGGACAAGACGGACATGCATAGCAACTCACATGAAATTCAACAATGAATAGTTGATGGCGTCCCCGAGTGAACATGGTTATCGCACAACAAGCAACTTAATAAGAGATAAAGTGCATAATTACATATTCAATACCACAATAGTTTTTAAGCTATTTGTCCCATGAGCTATATATTGCAAAGGTGAATGATGGAATTTTAAAGGTAGCACTCAAGCAATATACTTTGGAATGGCGGAAAATACCATGTAGCAGGTAGGTATGGTGGACACAAATGGCATAGTGGTTGTTTGGCTCAAGGATTTTAGATGCATGAGAAGTATTCCCTCTCGATACAAGGTTTAGGCTAGCAAGGCTTATTTGAAACAAACACAAGGATGAACCGGTGCAGCAAAACTCACATAAGAGACATATTGTAAACATTATAAGACTCTACATCGTCTTCCTTGTTGTTCAAACTCAATACTAGAAATTATCTAGACCTTAGAGAAACCAAATATGCAAACCAAATTTAAGCATGCTCTATGTATTTCTTTATTAATGGGTGCAAAGCATATGATGCAAGAGCTTAATCATGAGCACAACAATTGCCAAGTATCACATTACCCAAGACATTTATAGCAATTACTACATGTATCATTTTCCAATTCCAACCATATAACAATTTAACGAAGGAGAAACTTCGCCATGAATACTATGAGTAGAAACCAAGGACATACTTGTCCATATGCTACAGCGGAGCGTGTCTCTCTCCCATACAATGTGAATGCTAGGATCCATTTTATTCAAACAAAACAAAAACAAAAACAAACCGACGCTCCAAGAAAAAGCACATAAGATGTGATGGAATAAAAATATAGTTTCAGGGGAGGAACCTGATAATGTTGTCGATGAAGAAGGGGATGCCTTGGGCATCCCCAAGCTTAGACGCTTGAGTCTTCTTGATATATGCAGGGGTGAACCACCGGGGCATCCCCAAGCTTAGAGCTTTCACTCTCCTTGATCATGTTGCATCATACTCCTCTCTTGATCCTTGAAAACTTCCTCCACACCAAACTCGAAACAACTCATTAGAGGGTTAGTGCACAATATAAATTGACATATTCAGAGGTGACACAATCATTCTTAACACTTCTGGACATTGCATAATGCTACTGGACATTAGTGGATCAAAGAAATTCATCCAACATAGCAAAAGAGGCAATGCGAAATAAAAGGCAGAATCTGTCAAAACAGAACAGTTCGTATTGATGAATTTTAAAATGGCACCAGACTTGCTCAAATGAAAATGCTCAAATTGAATGAAAGTTGCGTACATATCTGAGGATCATGCACGCAAATTGGCATAATTTTCTGAGTTACCTACAGAGGGATTTTGCCCAGATTCGTGACAGCAAAGAAATCTGGAACTGCGCAAGTAATCCAAATCTAGTACTTACTTTTCTATCAACGGCTTAACTTGGCACAACAAAACACAAAACTAAGATAAGGAGAGGTTGCTACAGTAGTAAACAACTTCCAAGACACAAAATAAAAACAAAGTACTCGTAGGTAAAAACATGGGTTGTCTCCCATAAGCGCTTTCTTTAACGCCTTTCAGCTAGGCGCGTAAAGTGTGTATCAAGTATTATCGAAGGGTGGTGCATCGGCATTCTTACCAGGGGTGTTGCTCTTACCTTTCTTACTCTTATTCCTACTCTTTGGTCTAGGGAATACATGACCGCATCCGGGTGTAGAAGTAAAATTTAGAGTGCCTTTCCCAACATCTATGATCGCTCCCATGAGTTTCAGCAGGGATCTTCCAAGCGTGATTTGTCCTGTCCCTACACATTCAATAACGAGATAATCAGTGGATACCATCCTTCCAAGAAAGGTTGTGAAAACACCTTCAGCTATACCCATAGGAATTACAACAGAGTTATCCGTAAGAGTTATTTCTTCTCCCCCTTCAGTAAGTCCCCAAAGTGTCAAAGATTTATAAATTTTTTCAGGCATGAGGCAAAACTCGGACATAATATCACAACGAGCAGGAAAAGTTTCACCACCAATAGTAACTTTAACAGTAGGCGCCCACATTGAAGGTTCAAAGCTTAATGGAACACAATCATAATATTCGCGAATTCGATTATACACTTCTTTTAAACAGGATATATTTGTTTCAATAGTGTCTAATCTATTATGCATGCTAGCATGAGATGGATCAAAATTATTATCGGAGCTAAATGATGTAATCAATTTCCTTATAGCATTAAAAGCTTGATCCCCATCACAATGAAGGAAATCTCCTCCCACTACAAGCATCTAAGGCATATCTATAGCGAAGAATAAGCCCGAAATAGAAATTACTAAGAAGCAAACTTAAGGTCATTTTAGGTTCAGTTTTACTATAAGCATCAAAAATTCTAGACCATGCTTCTTTAAAATTCTCTTCACCTCCTTGTTTAAAGGTGAAGATCGATTCCTCAGGTGATAAAGTAACAACTACAGGACTAGACATGATAATAAAGTAAATGCGAGTAACTAATTTTTTTTGTGTTTTTGATATAGCAAACAAGATAGCAAATAAAGTAAAACTAGCAACTAATTTTTTTGTATTTTGATTTAGTGCAGCAAACAAAGTAGTAAATAAAACTAAGCAAGACAAAAACAAAGTAAAGAGATTGAGAAGTGGAGACTCCCCTTGCAGCGTGTCTTGATCTCCCCGGCAACGGCGCCGTGAAAATATGCTTGATGGCGTGTAATTCACACGTTCGTTGGGAACCCCAAGAGGAAGGTATGATGCGCACAGCAGCAAGTTTTCCCTCGTAAAGAAACCAAGGTTTATCGAACCAGGAGGAGCCAAGAAGCACGTTGAAGGTTGATGGCGGCGGGATGTAGTGCGGCGCAACACCAGGGATTCCGGCGCCAATGTGGAACCCGCACAACACAACCAAAGTACTTTGCCCCAACGAAACGAGTGAGGTTGTCAATCTCACCGGCTTGCTGTAACAAAGGATTAACCGTATTGTGTGGAAGATGATTGTTTGCGAAAAACGAGTAGAACAAGTATTGCAAGTAGATTGTATTTCAGTATAGAGAATTGGACCGGGGTCCACAGTTCACTAGAGGTGTCTCTCCCATAAGATAAACAGGCATGTTGGGTGAACAAATTACAGTTGGGCAATTGACAAATAGAGAGGGCATGACCATGCACATACATATCATGATGAGTATAGTGAGATTTAATTGGGCATTACGACAAAGTACATAGACCGCCATCCAACTCGCATCTATGCCTAAAAAGTCCACCTTCAGAGTTATCATCCGAACCCCTCCAGTATTAAGTTGCTAACAACGAGACAATTGCATTAAGTATTGCGCGTAATGTAACTAGTGACTACATCCTTGAACATAGCACCAATGTTTTATCCCTAGTGGCAACAAGACATCCATAACCTTAGTGGTTCTTGTCACTCCTCCAGATTCACGGAGGCATGAACCCACTATCGAGCATAAATACTCCCTCTTGGAGTTACTAGCATCAACTTGGCCGCAGCATCTACTAATAACGGAGAGCATGCAAGATCATAAACAACACATAGATATAACTTTGATAATCAACATAACAAGTATTCTCTATTCATCGGATCCCAACAAACGCAACATATAGAATTACGGATAGATGATCTTGATCATGTTAGGCAGCTCACAAGATCCGACAATGATAGCACAATGGGGAGAAGACAACCATCTAGCTACAGCTATGGACCCATAGTCCAGGGGTAGACTACTCACACATCACTCCGGAGGCGACCATGGCGGTGTAGAGTCCTCCGGGAGATGATTCCCCTCTCCGGCAGGGTGCCGGAGGCGATCTCCTGGATCCCCCGAGATGGGATCGGCGGTGGCGGCGTCTCAGTAAGGTTTTCCGTATCGTGGCTCTCGGTACTGGGGGTTTCGTCACGGAGGCTATTTGTAGGCGGAAGGGCAGATCAAGAGGCGGCACGGGGGGCCCACACCATAGGCCGGCGCGGCCAGGGGTGGGGCCGCGCCGCCCTAGGGTTTGGCCACCCCGTGGCCCCTCTTCGTCTCTCCTTCGGACTTCCGGAAGCTTCGTGGAAAAATAGGCCCCTGGGCTTTGATTTCGTCCAATTCCGAGAATATTTCGTTACTAGGATTTCGAAACCAAAAACGACAGAACAAAGAATCGGCACTTCGGCATCTTGTTAATAGGTTAGTTCCAGAAAATGCACGAATATGACATAAAGTGTGCATAAAACATGTAGATAACATCAATAATGTGGCATGGATCATAAGAAATTATCGATACGTCGGAGACGTATCACGGCCCAGGCCCTGGTCGCGCCACCCTAGTTTGTCATCGCCTCGTCGGCCCTCCGACTCCGCCTCTTCGCCTATTTAAAGGTCCCTGACCTAAATCTTCGAGACGAATAAGCCACGGTACGAGAAACCTTCCAGAGCCGCCGCCATCGCGAAGCCAAGATCCGGGGACAAGAGTCCTCGTTCCGGCACGCCGCCGGGACGGGGAGTGCCCCGGAAGGCTTCTCCATCGACATCACCGCCATCTCCATCAACGCCTGCTTGTCTCCCATGAGGAGGGAGTAGTTCTCCATCGAGGCTGAGGGCTCTACCGGTAGCTATGTGGTTCATCTCTCTCTCTATGTACTTCAATACAATGATCTCATGAGCTGCCTTACATGATTGAGATCCATATGATGAGCTTTGTAATCTAGATGTCGTTATGCTATTCAAGTGGATTTTACTTATGTGATCTCCGGAGACTCCTTGTCCCACGTGTGTAAAGGTGACAGTGTGTGCACCGTGTGGGTCTCTTAGGCTATATTTCACAGAATACTTATTCACTGAGTTATGATTTGACTTAGTTGTTATCTTGCCAGAGAGTAATTCAGAATAGCATAGTGAAGTGCTTATTTATATTCCTTTATGATTGCAATGAGCTTTGTGTCACTATTAATATATGTGCTACTCTAGTGATGTTATTAAAGTACTCTATTCCTCCTTCATGATGTAATGGTGACAGTGTGTGCATCATGTAGTACTTGGCGTAGTTTATGATTATGATCTCTTGTAGATTATGAAGTTAACTATTACTATGATGGTATTAATGTGATCTATTCCTCCTTTCATAGTATGAAGGTGACGAGTGTGCATGCTATGTTAGTACTTGGTATAGTTGTGTTGATCTATCATGCACTCTAAGGTTATTTAAATATGAATATCGAATATTGTGGAGCTTGTTAACTCCGGCATTGAGGTGCTCTTGTAGCCCTACGCAATTGGTGTTCATCATCCAACAATAGAGTGTAGAGTGGTTTTATTATGTGATCAATGTTGAGAGTGTCCACTAGTGAAAGTATGATCCCTGGGCCTTGTTTCCAAATACTGCAATCTCCGTTTATTTACTCTTTTGCTGCATGTTTACTTACTGCACGCCAGCAAGCACTTTTCTGGCGCCGTTGCTACTGCTCATATACATTCATACCACCTGTATTTCACTATCTCTTCGCCGAACTAGTGCTCATATACATTCATACCACCTGTATTTCACTATCTCTTCGCCGAACTAGTGCACCTATACATCTGACAAGTGTATTAGGTGTGTTGGGGACACAAGAGACTTCTTTTATTGTGGTTGCAGGGTTGCTTGAGAGGGATATCTTTGACCTCTTCCTCCCTGAGTTCGATAAACCTTGGGTGATCCACTTAAGGGAAACTTGCTGCTGTTCTACAAACAGTGAATAAGTATTCTGTGAAATATAGCCTAAGAGACCCACACGGTGCACACACTGTCACCTTTACACACGTGGGACAAGGAGTCTCCGGAGATCACATAAGTAAAATCCACTTGACTAGCATAATGACATCTAGATTACAAGCATCATCATATGAATCTCAATCATGTAAGGCAGCTCATGAGATTATTGTATTGAAGTACATAGGAAGAGAGATTAACCACATAGCTACCGGTACAGCCCTTAGCCTCGATGGAGAACTACTCCCTCCTCATGGGAGACAGCAGCGTTGATGAAGATGGCGGTGGTGTCGATGGAGAAGCCTTCCGGGGGCACTTCCCCGTCCCGGCGGCGTGCCGGAACGAGACTCCTGTCCCCCAGATCTTGGCTTTGCGATGGCGGCGGCTCTGGATGGTTTCTCGTACCGTGGCTTTTTCGTCCGAGGTTTTAGGTCGAGGACCCTTAAATAGGCGAAGAGGCGGAGTCGGAGGGTCGAAGAGGCGGTGAGGGGGTAAGGCGGCGCGGCCAGGGCCTGGGCCACGCCGGCCACCCTCCTGGGCCCACCAGGCCTCCCCTCTGGCGACTCTCGGGTGTTCTGGAAGCTTCGTGGAAAAATAGGATGCTGGGCGTTGATTTCGTCCGATTCCGAGAATATTTCCTTACTAGGATTTCGAAACCAAAAACAGCAGAAAACAGAACCGGCCCTTCGGCATCTCGTCAATAGGTTAGTTCCGGAAAACGCATAATTATGACATAAAGTATGCATAAAACATGTGGATATCATCAATAATGTGGCATGGAACATAAGAAATTATCGATACGTCGGAGACGTATCAGCATCCCCAAGCTTAGTTCTGCTCGTCCCGAGCGAGTAAACGATAACAAAGATAATTTACGGAGTGACATGCCATCATAACCTTGATCATACTATTGTAAGCATATGTAATGAATGCAGCGATCCAAACAATGGTAAATGACATGAGTAAACAAATGAATCATAAAGCAAAGACTTTTCATGAATAGTACTTCAAGACAAGCATCAATAAGTCTTGCATAAGAGTTAACTCATAAAGCAATAATTCAAAGTAGAGGTATTGACGCAACACAAAGGAAAATTAAGTTTCAGCTGTTGCTTTCAACTTGTAACATGTATATCTCATGGATAGTTGTCAATGTAAAGTAATATAACAAGTGCAATATGCAAGTATGTAGGAATCAATGCACAGTTCACACAAGTGTTTGCTTCTTGAGGTGGAGAGAGATAGGTGAACTGACTCAACATAAAAGTAAAAGAAAGGCCCTTCGCAGAGGGAAGCATGGATTAAATCATGTGCTAGAGCTTTTTAAGTTTTGAAATCATATAGAGCATAAAAGTAAAGTTTTGAGAGGTGTTTGTTGTTGTCAACGAATGGTAATGGGTACTCTAACTACCTCGCCAACCAGACTTTCAAGAGCGGCTCCCATGAAGGACGTTATCTCTACCAGCAAGGTAGATCATCCCTCTTCTCTTTTGTTTACACATGTACTTTAGTTTTTATTATGGGTGACACTCCCCCCAACCTTTGCTTACACAAGCCATGGCTAACCGAATCCTCGGGTGCCTACCATCAATCTCATACCATGGAGGAGTGTCTATTTGCAAAATTAAGTTGCTTACTGATGAATCAGAGCAAAGCATGTGAAGAGAATTATTAATGCAAGTTGTAATTAATTGGGGCTGGGAACCCCATTGCCAGCTCTTTTTGCAAAATTATTGGATAAGCGGATGAAGCCACTAGTCCATTGTGAAAGTCTGTCAAAAGTAAATGACAAGATCGAAAGATAAAACACCACATACTTCCTCGTGAGCTATAAAACATTGACACAAATTAAGAAGCATTTTGAAGATTTAAAGGTAGCACATGAAGCAATTTACTTGGAATGGCAGAGAAATACCATGTAGTAGGTAGGTATGGTGGACACAAATGGCATAGTGGTTGGCTCAAGGATTTGGATGCATGAGAAGTATTCCCTCTCGATACAAGGTTTAGGCTAGCAAGGTTATTTGAAACAAACACAAGGATGAACCGGTGCAGCAAAACTCACATAAAAGACATATTGTAAACATTATAAGACTCTACACCGTCTTCCTTGTTGTTCAAACTCAATACTAGAAATTATCTAGACCTTAGAGAGACCAATTATGCAAACCAAATTTTAGCATGCTCTATGTATTTCTTCATTAATAGGTGCAAAGTATATGATGCAAGAGCTTAAACATGAGCACAACAATTGCCAAGTATCAAATTATTCAAGACATTTTACCAATTACTACATGTAGCATTTTCCGTTTCCAACCATATAACAATTAACGAAGCAGTTTTAACCTTCGCCATGAACATTAAGAATAAAGCTAAGAACACATGTGTTCATATGAACCAGTGGAGCGTGTCTCTCTCCCACACAAGCATGGATTTATTCAAACAAAAACAAAAACAAAAGCACACAGACGCTCCAAGTAAAGTACATAAGATGTGACCGAATAAAAATATAGTTTCAAGAGAAGGAACCTGATAATTTGTCGATGAAGAAGGGGATGCCTTGGGCATCCCCAAGCTTAGATGCTTGAGTCTTCTTGAAATATGCAGGGATGAACCACCGGGGCATCCCGAAGCTTAGACTTTTCACTCTTCTTGATCGTAGTATATCATCCTCCTCTCTTGACCCTTGAAAACTTCCTCCACACCAAACTTGAAACAAACTCATTAGAGGGTTAGTGCATAATCAAAAACTCACATGTTCAGAGGTGACACAATCATTCTTAACACTTCTGGACATTGCTTAAAGCTACTGGAAGTCATTGGAACAAAGAAATCCATCCCACATAGCAAAAGAGGCAATGCGAAATAAAAGGCAGAATCTGTCAAAACAGAACAGTCCATAAATACGAATTTTATTGAGGCACCAGACTTGCTCAAATGAAAATGCTCAAATTGAATGAAAGTTGCGTACATATCTGAGGATCACTCACGTAAATTGGCATAATTTTCTGAGTTACCTACAGAGAATTTTGCCCAGATTCGTGACAGCAAAGAAATCTGTTTCTGCGCAGTAATCCAAATCTAGTATGAACCTTACTATCAACGACTTTACTTGGCACAACAAAACACAAAACTAAGATAAGGAGAGGTTGCTACATTAGTAACAACTTCCAAGACACAAATATAAAATAAAGTACTGTAGCAATATAAACACATGGGTTATCTCCCAAGAAGTTCTTTCTTTATAGCCATTAAGATGGGCTCAGCAGTTTTAATGATGCACTCGCAAGAAATAGTAGTTGAAGCAAAAGAGAGCACCAAGAGGCAAATTCAAAGCACATTTAAGTCTAACATGCTTCCTATGCATAGGAATCTTGTAAATAAACAAGTTCATGAAGAGCAAAGTAACAAGCATAGGAAGATAAAACAAGTGCAGCTTCAAGATTTTCAGCACATAGAGAGCTGTTTTAGTAACATGAAAATTTCTACAACCATATTTTCCTCTCTCATAATAATGTCCAGTAGCATCATGAGCAAACTCAACAATATAACTATCACATAAAGCATTCTTATCATGAGTCTCATGCATAAAATTATTGCTACTCCCAACATAAGCATAATCAATTTTATTAGTTGTAGTGGGAGCAAATTCAACAAAGTAGCTATCATTATTATTCTCATCATCAAATATAGGAGGCATATTGTAATCATAATTAAATTTATCCTCCATAACAGGTGGAACCAAAAGACCAATATCATTATAATCATCATAAATAGGAGGCAAAGTATCATCAAAGAAAATTTCCTCCTCAATGCTTGGGGGACTAAAAATATCATGCTCATCAAAACCAGCTTCCCCAAGCTTAGAATTTTCCATAGCATTAGCAACAATAGTGTTCAAAGCATTCATATTAATAACATTCCCATTAGTATGCATATAAAGTTCCATGGGTTTTTTAATTCTCTCTTCAAACACATCATGTCCTAATTCAAGATAAAGTTCATAAAGATCTCTCATATTTTTGTTGTTTTCCATTATGCCTAACTAGTGTAAACAAGAAACAAAAAGATGCAATTGCAGGATCTAAAGGAAATAGCTTCGAGCACAAACACAATGGCGCCGGAAAAGTATCGTTACCTGGAACCGGAGTATGAGTGCCTTTTACCTTTCCTCCCGCAGCAACGGCGCCAGAAAAGTGCTTGATGTCTACGGGAGCTTCTATTCTTGTAAACGATGTTGGGCCTCCAAGAGCAGAGGTTTGTAGAACAGCAAGCAAGTTTCCCTTAAGTGGATCACCCAAGGTTTATCGAACTCAGGGAGGAAGATGTCAAAGATATCCCTCTCATGCAACCCTGCAACCACAAAGCAAGAAGTCTCTTGTGTCCCCAACACACCTAATAGGTGCACTAGTTCGGCGAAGAGATAGTGAAATACAGGTGGTATGAATATATATAAGCAGTAGCAACGGCACCAGAAAAGTGCTTTGCCCAGGACTAGCGTGTGATGGATGGTGGTAATATTGCGGACAATACAAATGCAGTAGAACAGTAAACAAGCAGCGATAGCAGTATTTAGGAACAAGGCCTAGGGATCATACTTTCACTAGTGGACACTCTCAACATTGATCACATAACAGAATAAATAGATAGATGCTAGACTCTACACCCTCTTGTTGGATGATGAACACCACTAACTGTGTAGGATTACACGAACCCTCAATGCCGGAGTTAACAAGCTCCACAATATTCGATGTTCATATTTAAATAACCTTAGAGTGCACGACAGATCAACACAACTAAACCAAGTACTAACATAGCATGCACACTGTCACCATCACACTACGAAAGGAGGCATAGATCACATCAATACCATCATAGCAATAGTTAACTTCATAATCTACAAGAGATCATAATCATAGCCTACGCCAAGTACTAACACGATGCACACAATGTCACCATTACACCGTGCAGGAGGAATAAACTACTTTAATAACATCACTAGAGTAGCACACAGATAAATTGTGATACAAAACACATTGCAATCACAAAGAGATATAAATAAGCACTTCACTATGCCATTCATAACAGTGAATAAGTATTCTCGTGAAATATAGCCTAAGAGACCCACACGGTGCACACACTGTCACCTTTACACACGTGGGACAAGGAGTCTCCGGAGATCACATAAGTAAAATCCACTTGACTAGCATAATGACATCTAGATTACAAGCATCATCATATGAATCTCAATCATGTAAGGCAGCTCAGGGATTATTGTATTGAAGTACATAGGAAGAGAGATTAACCACATAGCTACCGGTACATGCCCTTAGCCTCGATGGAGAACTACTCCCTCCTCATGGGAGACAGCAGCGTTGATGAAGATGGCGGTGGTGTCGATGGAGAAGCCTTCCGGGGGCACTTCCCCGTCCCGGCGGCGTGCCGGAACAGAGACTCCTGTCCCCCAGATCTTGGCTTTGCGATGGCGGCGGCTCTGGATGGTTTCTCGTACCGTGGCTTTTTCGTCCGAGGTTTTAGGTCGAGGACCCTTAAATAGGCGAAGAGGCGGAGTCGGAGGGTCGAAGAGGCGGTGAGGGGTAAGGCGGCGCGGCCGGGGCCTGGGCCGCGCCGGCCACCCTCCCGGGCCCACCGAGCCTCCCTCCGGCGACTCTCGGGTGTTCGGAAGCTTCGTGGAAAAATAGGATGCTGGGCGTTGATTTCGTCCGATTCCGAGAATATTTCCTTACTAGGATTTCTGAAACAAAAACAACAGAAAACAGGAACTGGCCCTTCGGCATCTCGTCAATAGGTTAGTTCCGGAAAACGCATAATTATGACATAAAATATGCATAAAACATGTAGATATCATCAATAATGTGGCATGGAACATAAGAAATTATCGATACGTCGGAGACGTATCAGCCAGTTGCTGTTTTCTGTTGTTTTTGGTTTCAGAAATCCTAGTAAGGATATATTCTCGGAATCGGACGAAATCAACGCCCAGCATCTTAGAATTCCAGGAAGCTTCCAGAACACCCGAGAGCCACCAGAGGGGGGCCCTGTGGGCCCCACACATGTAGGCGGCGCGGCCCTTGCCCTGGCCACGCCACCCTATTGTGTGGCGGCTCCGTACCCCCTCCGACTCCGCCTCTTCGCCTATTTAAAGGTCCCTGACCTAAAACTTCGATACGGAAAAACCACGGTACGAGAAACCTTCCAGAGCCGCCGCCATCGCGAAGCCAAGATCCGGGGACAGAAGTCTCTGTTCCGGCACGCCGCCGGACGGGGAAGTGCCCCGGAAGGCTTCTCCATCGACACCTCCGCCATCTCCATCAACACCGCTGTCTCCCATGAGGAGGGAGTAGTTCTCCATCGAGGCTAAGGGCCAGTACCGGTAGCTATGTGGTTAATCTCTCTCCTATGTACTTCAATACAATGATCTCATGAGCTGCCTTACATGATTGAGATTCATATGAGCTTTGTATCACTATTACTCTATGTGCTACTCTAGTGATGTTATTAAAGTACTCTATTCCTCCTCCATGATGTAATGGTGATAGTGTGTGCATCATGTAGTACTTGGCGTAGTTTATGATTATGATCTCTTGTAGATTATGAAGTTAACTATTACTATGATGGTATTAATGTGATCTATTCCTCCTTTCATAGTATGAAGGTGACAGTGTGCATGCTATGTTAGTACTTGGTATAGTTGTGTTGATCTATCATGCACTCTGAGGTTATTTAAATATGAATATCGAATGTTGTGGAGCTTGTTAACTCCGGCATTGAAGGTGCTCTTGTAGCCCTACACAAATAGCGGTGTTCATCATCCAACAAGAGAGTGTAGAGTGGTTTTATTATGTGATCAATGTTGAGAGTGTCCACTAGTGAAAGTACGATCCCTAGGCCTTGTTTCCAAATACTGCAATCATCGCTTATTTACTGTTCTGCTGCATCTTTACTTACCACACGCCAGCAAGCACTTTTCTGGCGCCGTTGCTACTGCTCATATACATTCATACCACCTGTATTTCACTATCTCTTCGCCGAACTAGTGCACCTATACATCTGACAAGTGTATTGGGTGTGTTGGGGACACGATAGACTTCTTGCATTATTGTGGTTGCAGGGTTGCTTGAGAGGGATATCTTTGACCTCTTCCTCCCTGAGTTCGATAAACCTTGGGTGATCCACTTAAGGGAAACTTGCTGATGTTCTACAAACCTCTGCTCTTGGAGGCCCAACACTGTCTACATGAATAGAAGCGCACGTAGACATCAGCCTCCTACACTTGATGAGAATAATAATGATAGCTACTTTGTTGAATTTGCTCCCACTACAATTAATAAGAATGACTATGCTTATGTTGGGAGTAGTAATTATTTTATGCATGAGACTCATGATAAGAATGCTTTATGTGATAGTTATATTGTTGAGTTTGCTCATGATACTACTGAACATTATTATGAGAGAGGAAAATATGGTTGTAGAAGTTTTCATGTTACTAAAACACCTCTCTATATGCTAAAAATCTTGAAGTTGAGCTTGTCTAGTTTTCCTATGCTTGTTGCATTATGCTTAAATGACTTGTTTATTTACAAGATTCCTTTTCATAGGAAGTGGGTCAGGCTTAAATGTGTTTTGAATTTGCCTCTTGATGCTCTCTTTTGCTTCAAATACTATTTCTTGCGAGTGCATCATTAAAACTGCTGAGGCCATCTTAATGGCTATAAAGAACGAACTTCTTGGGAGATAACCCATGTGTTTATTTTACTACAGTACTTTGTTTTATATTTGTGTCTTGGAAGTTGTTACTACTTTAGCAACCTCTCCTTATCTTAATTTTATTGCATTGTTGTGCCAAGTAAAGTCTTTGATAGTAGAGTTGATACTAGATTTGGATTGCTGCGCAGTAACAGATTTCTGTCTGTCACAAATTTGAGTCGCCCCGTCTGTAGGTAACTCAGAAAAATATGCCAATTTACGTGCGTGATCCTCAGATATGTATTCAACTTTCATTCAATTTGAGAATTTTCATCTGAGCAAGTCTGGTGCCTCTAAAAAATTCGTCTTTACGTACTGTTCTGTTTTGACAGATTCTGCCTTTTATTTCGCATTGCCTCTTTTGCTGTGTTGGATGGATTTCTTTGTTCCATTAACTTCCAGTAGCTTTGTGCAATGTCTAGAAGTGTTAAGAATGATTGTGTCACCTCTGAACATGTGAATTTTTGGTTATGCACTAACCCTCTAATGAGTTTGTTTCGAGTTTGGTGTGGAGGAAGTTTTCAAGGATCAAGAGAGGAGGATGATACAATATGATCAAGGAGAGTGAAAGCTCTAAGCTTGGGGATGCCCCGGTGGTTCATCCCTGCATATTTCAAGAAGACTCAAGCGTCTAAGCTTGGGGATGCCCAAGGCATCCCCTTCTTCATCGACAACATTATCAGGTTCCTCTAGTGAAACTATATTTTTATTCCATCACATCTTATGTGCTTTACTTGGAGCGTCTTTATGTTCTTGTTTTTGTTTTGTTTGAATAAAGTTGGATCCTAGCATTCATTGTGTGGGAGAGAGACACGCTCCGCTGTTGCATATGGACACATATGTCCTTAGGCTTTACTCATAATATTCATGGCGAAGGTTGAACTGCTTCGTTAAATTGTTATATGGTTGGAAACGGGAAATGTTACATGTGGTAATTGGTATAATATCTTGAATAATGTGATACTTGGCAATTTTTGTGCTCATGTTTAAGCTCTTGCATCATATACTTTGCACCTATTAATGAAGAAATACATAGAGCTTGCTAAAATTTGGTTTGCATAATTGGTCTCTCTAGAGTCTAGATATTTTCTAGTAAGGTGTTTGAACAACAAGGAAGACAGTGTAGAGTCTTATAATGCTTGCAATATGTTCTTATGTAAGTTTTGCTGTACCGGTTCATACTTGTGTTTGCTTCAAACAACCTTGCTAGCCTAAGCCTTGTATTGAGAGGGATTACTTCTCATGCATCCAAATACTTGAGCCAATAACTATGCCATTTGTGTCCACCATACCTACCTACTACATGGTATTTCTCTGCCATTCCAAAGTAAATACTTCATGTGCTACCTTTAAACAATTCAAAACTTTATCACTCCTTATTTGTGTCAATGTTTTATAGCTCATGAGGAAGTATGTGGTGTTTTATCTTTCAATCTTGTTGGGCAGCTTTCACCAATGGACTAGTGGCTTCATCCGCTTATCCAATAATTTCACAAAAAGAGCTGGCAATGGGGTTCCCAGCCCCCAATTAATTAACTTCATTAATAATTCTCTTCACATGTTTTGCTCTGATTAATCAGTAAGCAACTTAATTTTGCAAATAGACACTCCTCCATGGTATGAGATTGTTGGGAGGCACCCGAGGATTCGGTTAGCCATGGCTTGTGAAAGAAAAGGTTGGGAGGAGTGTCATCCTTAAATAAAACTAAAGTACATGTGTAAACAAAAGAGAAGAGGGATGATCTACCTTGCTGGTAGAGATAACATCCTTCATGGGAGCCGCTCTTTGAAGGTCTGCCTGGCAAGGGGGTTAGAGTGCCCACTACCATTCGTTGACAACAACAAACACCTCTCAAAATTTTACTTTTATGCTCTCTATATGATTTTAAAACTTGAAAAGCTCTAGCACATGATTTATCCCTGCTTCCCTCTGCGAAGGGCCATTCTTTAATTTTATGTTGAGTCAGTTTACCTACTTCTTTCTACCTTAGAAGCAAACACTTGTGTTAACTGTGCATTGATTCTTACATGTTTACCTATTGCACTTATTATATTACTTTGCATTGACAATTATCCATGAGATATACATGTTACAAGTTGAAAGCAACTGCTGAAACTTAAATCTTCCTTTGTGTTGCTTCAATGCCTTTACTTTGAAAATATTGCTTTATGAGTTAACTCTTATGCAAGACTTATTGATGCTTGTCTTGAAAGTAATATTCATGAAAAGTCTTTGCTATATGATTCAGTTGTTTAATCATTTTCTTTACCATTGCTTTGAATCGCTGCATTCATCTTATATGCTTTACAATAGTATGATTAAGATCATGTTGGTAGCATGTCACTTCAGAAATTATCTTTGTTATCGTTTACCTACTCGGGACGAGTAGGAACTAAGCTTGGGGATGCTGATACGTCTCCGACGTATCGATAATTTCTTATGTTCCATGCTTGTTTTATGACAATACCTACATGTTTTGTTCACACTTTATACCGTTTTGATGCATTTTCCGGAACTAACCTATTGACGAGATGCCAAAGGGCCAGTTGTTGTTTTCTGCTGTTTTTGGTTTCAGAAATCCTAGTAAGGAAATATTCTCGGAATCGGACGAAATCAACGCCCAACATCGTAGAATTCCACGAAGCTTCCAGAACACCCGAGAGCCACCAGAGGAGGGCCCTGTGGGCCCCACACATGTAGGCGGCGCGACCCAGGCCCTGGCCGCGCCACCCTAGTGTGGCGTCGCCTCGTCAGCCCTCCGACTCCGCCTCTTCGCCTATTTAAAGGTCCCTGACCTAAATCTTCGAGACGAATAAGCCACGGTACGAGAAACCTTCCAGAGCCGCCGCCATCGCGAAGCCAAGATCTGGGGGACAGGAGTCTCTGTTCCGGCACGCTGCCGGGACGGGGAAGTGCCCCCGGAAGGCTTCTCCATCGACATCACCGCCATCTCCATCAACGCTGCTGTCTCCCATGAGGAGGGAGTAGTTCTCCATCGAGGCTGAGGGCTCTACCGGTAGCTATGTGGTTCATCTCTCTCTCTATGTACTTCAATACAATGATCTCATGAGCTGCCTTACATGATTGAGATCCATATGATGAGCTTTGTAATCTAGATGTCGTTATGCTATTCAAGTGGATTTTAATTATGTGATTTCCGGAGACTCCTTGTCCCACGTGTGTAAAGTTGACAGTGTGTGCACCGTGTGGGTCTCTTAGGCTATATTTCACAGAATACTTATTCACTGAGTTATGATTTGAGTTAGATGTTATCTTGCCAGAGAGTAATTCAGAATAGCATAGTGAAGTGCTTATTTATATTCCTTTATGATTGCAATGAGCTTTGTGTCACTATTAATATATGTGCTACTCTAGTGATGTTATTAAAGTACTCTATTCCTCCTTCATGATGTAATGGTGACAGTGTGTGCATCATGTAGTACTTGGCGTAGTTTATGATTATGATCTCTTGTAGATTATGAAGTTAACTATTACTATGATGGTATTAATGTGATCTATTCCTCCTTTCATAGTATGAAGGTGACAGTGTGCATGCTATGTTAGTACTTGGTATAGTTGTGTTGATCTATCATGCACTCTAAGGTTATTTAAATATGAATATCGAATATTGTGGAGCTTGTTAACTCCGGCATTGAGGTGCTCTTGTAGCCCTACACAATTGGTGTTCATCATCCAACAATAGAGTGTAGAGTGGTTTTATTATGTGATCAATGTTGAGAGTGTCCACTAGTGAAAGTATGATCCCTAGGCCTTGTTTCCAAATACTGCAATCTCCGTTTATTTACTGTTCTGCTGCATGTTTACTTACTGCACGCCAGCAAGCACTTTTCTGGCGCCGTTGCTACTGCTCATATACATTCATACCACCTGTATTTCACTATCTCTTCGCCGAACTAGTGCACCTATACATCTGACAAGTGTATTAGGTGTGTTGGGGACACAAGAGACTTCTTGTATTGTGGTTGCGGGGTTGCTTGAGAGGGATATCTTTGACCTCTTCCTCCCTGAGTTCGATAAACCTTGGGTGATCCACTTAAGGGAAACTTGCTGCTGTTCTACAAACCTCTGCTCTTGGAGGCCCAACACTGTCTACAGGAATAGAAGCGCCACCTAAGGTGGCCGGCCACCCCACCTCAAGGAAAGGTGGGAGTCCCACCTTGAGTAGGACTCCCCCTTGAGTAGGTTTCCCCCCTATGGGAGTTATTCGAAGACTTGGACTACAACTCTTGGGGATTTCCACCTATATAATGAGGAGGAGAGGGAGGGGCAGCCCACTCTTGGCCGCACCACCAAAGGGTGCCCATGGCCGGCGCCCTAGCCACCCCTCTCCCCAAACCCTAGCCTCTCCTCCTCCACATAATACTCCCGCGGCGCATAGGCGAAGCCCTGCCGGAGTTCTCCACCACCACCGCCACCACGCCGTTGTGCTACCGGGATTCCGAGGAGGATCTACTACTTCCGCTGCCTGCTGGAACAGGGAGAAGGACGTCTTCATCAATACCGAACGTGTGACCGAGTACGGAGGTGCTGCCCGATTGTGGCACCGTCAAGATCTTCTACGCGCTTTTGAAAGTGGCAAGTGATCATCTTCTGCAACAACGAGATCTAATCTCGTAGGCTTTGGAAATCTTCAAGGGTTAGTCTCGTTATCCCCTCGTTGCTACCATCTACTAGATTGCATCTTGGCTTTGGTTTTCGTTCTTGCGGTAGGAAAATTTCTATTTTCTATGCTACAAACCCCATAAGAACCTCCACCATATCAACACATACCATGGTTCCATTGCCCACCACATAGTCATATTCATAATTGGAAAAGTAAAATTTTATTTTCAATGCATGAATGATAAGTATAGTACTTTTGCGGGTAAATTGATAGAAAATAATCAAGATGACATGAGCAAGGGTGAACTTGCCTGGTGACTGCGAGATAATGCAGTTCGATGTGTTGGATGGAACCTGGACCTCGGGTTCTATAAAGAAGCATCATTGTCCCGTAAGGACAATGTTATAAAATCCAAATGATGCATGCATGGGTGTATTATTTCTTATTGAATCCCTTACCCCGGAATATCTATTAAGATTTAGGTTTGAGTTAAATATTTATGCCTTTGGTAGTAACTTATAAGTCCTTTAAATCCTTTAACTTGGTTTTCTTTTAAACAGAAAAGGATTTAAGAGTAATAGAATTTTCCTTTGGAAAATATTTACTTCAAATAAAGATTTTGAAATAATAAAGTTTTTCTCTTTTTGGAAATAAAAGGAATTTTGGAATTTTAGAATTTTTTTTGGAAAATATTATTCCTTTCAGAAGAAAAGACTTGGAATAATAGAATTTCTTTTGAAAATATTTGATAAACAAATATTTGAGTTCATTTGGAATTTCCTTGATTTTTATATCAAAGGAAAATTGCAAATTTAAAATTCCAAGTTTGTAATTAAATTCAAAACTTCCAAAATTTGAACTTGTGTTGTTAATTCCATTTCTTATTTTATTCTGGTTAAGAATTATTTTTAATACACTAATCCAATTTTTCTTGAATTTTTAGAGGTATTTATAATTATTTGGAATTTTGTAAAGTCCAAGGGTTATTTCAAATTTGAAAAGACCAAAATACCCCTGGCCCATTTGGCCAGCCCACTTGGTCGGCCCACTTGGGCTGAACCAAACCCGTTCGGCGGGATCCAACCGAGTCGGCCCACCCCACTCGCTCCTCTCTCTCTCGCGCAACCCTAACCCTAATCGCTGGCGATTCCCGTGGCGATGGCGTCGCCGCCACGGTCGTCGCCATTCTCCGGTCGTCTCTGGCGGTTCTAGGGCTCGCCGTTGGGCGCGTTCGACGCAGTGCGCGACAGCGCTCACTTCCATGCGCGTCGATATGGTCTTCTCCTCCTCAGCTAGACGTGTGTGTGCTCACCCGTGCCAGACGCCGATGAGTTCATCGACGAACTCCGTCGATTTGCAACTCCTGGACACGCCCGCGTGTTTGCCGCCTCCTACGCTGGTGGTACGTGGCTTGGCACCGTCCTGGCCGTGGTTGAGCGCCGCCGTGGCTAGCCTGTGCCACCGTGCCGCCATGGAAATCGCCAGGTAACTCTGCTCCCCTCTTCTACCTCTCTCTAGTCCATCTGCTGCATCTGCTCGAGCTGTCTGCTGGATCCTCTCATGCGTATGCTGCTGCTACTGTTGTGCTTGTTGTGCTTTGCTTGATGCTCTGCCTATGCCTACTGGTGCTTTGCTCTTGCCTATCTAAGCCTACTGATGCTATGCTGATGCATGTGTGATTCCTACTGGTCAATTTTACTAAGCTTTTGCCCTATCTATTCATGTCCTTGTGATGTTTATATGCTTACTGATGCTTGTGTTCATCCTATTCTATCTATTCATGCTTCTGTGCTATCCCAAATGTTTATTGGTGGCCTTGCTGTTGACAGAGACTAGCACTACTGACACTTGTGGTGCTAGTGATGCTCTCCTGTGCCTTGTGCTTGATCCATTTGGTCCATTTGGTTCAATGCATGCTTGTGGTGCTTTTCTGTGCCTTGTGCTTGATCTAATTGATCCATTTGATCAATAGATGCTAGTGGCTAGGTTACAAGGTTAATCCTTGGTTAATTGGTATGCTTGCCCTAGCTACTGCTATGGTTTATACTTGCTCTAGCTGCTGTTCATGTGTGTGTGTGTGCTGTTGTTGCTATCCATAGCACATTGAATCAAATTCAATGGCTAGGATGCAATGGTTCATTCTATTGGTTGCCTCTCAGTGATGCTATTGCTTGTTAATGGATGTATTACTTTGTATTCATGCCTTGGTGGATTATTTATATATATGAAATGCTTATGCAATGTTGATTATATGCATTCCTTTGTATGAAATGATATCTCCATGATCAATTGGGAGATAAATGATGTCTGAATCCATTTCTGGATAGTGATGACTCATAAATTGAGTTTATTGGATGGATTGTGGTTGATGTGACCACATTAGCCTTGCTACTGCTTGGTTGCTCTCACTGTTGGCTTAATTCTTGTTGGCTACTCATCTTTGCTTGCACAATAGGGAATCATAATTAATATGAATGCCACTGTGTTTACCTGTGAAGAAATAAATGTATAATCTGATGGTTTCTTGGCTAGGATCTTGCTAGGTGGTCTTTGTAGCTTCTAGTACCTACGTATCACTCTATTGGTTACTATTTGTGCATCTATACTTGTCTATTTGCACATGAATAGTATCTACATGATATTGGGATCTAGCTGCTCCATTTCTGCCAGTTATCCTTAGTCAACACCAAGTGATGATAACCCCCCATGAGCATCTGCTCATGCTTATGCCTTGTGTCATGCTATGATATGGATTGGATCCATTGGATAGACTCCAGGTATATGTTATACCTTGTTTCAGCTCCTAGATGGCTATGCTTAGTTGTTGATGAGCCTTTGCTTGATGGATTTGATCACTTGCCCTGCCCCTCCTAGCTCCTGGATGATCTTCCTTAAGTTCCCATGTTTCTGGTTGTTTTGGTTGGTTGGTTTGGATAGTTTATGTGGTTGATCTTGGTGTTCTTGAGCAAGAACAGGGATAAACTAGTCACTGTTCATTGTTGTTTGCTGGTGGATGTTTGTCTGATCGACCTTGTGAATTAATTCTGTTGTTTCTACCCTTTTATACTGCCTGATGGTTCTCCCTTGCAATGACACACATACCTGTGCCCTTTTGGTGACTAAGTCGTGGTTGGCTTGCTGTTGAGCATGCACAGCAGCTGGTCAGCTGTGTGTGTGCTTGTGGTGGAAATTGAGCTCATGATTGCTCAATTTCCTAGTCTGCTGATGTCTATCTTACTTGTGGCAAGGATTTTGGACAGTGACAAGTGTCTTTGACACTTGTATTACCCCCTGGCTAGTTTCTCTTCTATTTTGTAGGTTCAAGCTTCATTTCATCTAGAGACAAAGATTCTAGAACAAATTTGTATATGATCCAATTCTTGTAATTCTTATTTTCTTTTATTTATTATTCGGTCCATTCTCGTATAATGAATATTGTAAAGACAATGTAATTTGTGTGTATGATTGCTTGTTACGGTAAAGCACACGTCCGTTGGGAACCCCAAGAGGAAGGTTTGATGCGTACAGCAGCAAGTTTTCCCTCAGTAAGAAACCGAGGTTATCGAACCAGTAGGAGTCAAGAAGCCCGTCGAAGGTTGATAGCGGCGGAGTGTAGTGCGGCGCAACACCAGGGATTCCGGCGCCAACGTGGAACCTGCACAACACAACCAAATTACTTTGCCCCAACGTGACAGTGAGGTTGTCAATCTCACCGGCTTGTCGTAACAAAGGATTAGATGTATAGTGTGGATGATGATTGTTTGCGAGAGAACGATGAGAACGAGTATTGCAGTAGATTGTATTCGATGTAAAAGAATGGACCGGGGTCCACAGTTCACTAGTGGTGTCTCTCCCATAAGATAAATAGCATGTTGGTGAACAAATTACAGTTGGGCAATTGACAAATAAAGAGGGCATGACCATGCACATACATGTTATGACGAGTATTGTGAAATTCAATTGGGCATTACGACAAAGTACATAGACCGCTATCCAGACATGCATCTATGCCTAAAAAGTCCACCTTCGAGGTTATCATCCGAACCCCCTCCAGTATTAAGTTGCAAACAACAGACAATTGCATTAAGTATGGTGCGTAATGTAATCAACAAATACATCCTTAGACATAGCATTGATGTTTTATCCCTAGTGGCAACAGCACATCCACAACCTTAGGGGTTGCTGTCACTCCCCCAGATTTAATGGAGACATGAACCCACTATCGAGCATAAATACTCCCTCTTGGAGTTACAAGTATCAACTTGGCCAGAGCCTCTACTAATAACGGAGAGCATGCAAGATCATAAACAACACACGAGATAGATTGATAATCAACATAGCATAGTATTCCATATTCATCGGATCCCAACAAACGCAACATGTAGCATTACAAATAGATGATCTTGATCATGTTAGGCAGCTCACAAGATCTAACAATGATAGCACAATTAGGAGAAGACGACCCATAGTCCAGGGGTGAACTACTCACACATCACTCCGGAGGCGACCATGGCGGTGAAGAGTCCTCCGGGAGATGATTCCCCTCTCCGGCAGGGTGCCGGAGGCGATCTCCTGAATCCCCCGAGATGGGATTGGCGGCGGCGGCGTCTCTGGAAGGTTTTCCGTATCGTGGCTCTCGGTACTGGAGCTATTATCGACGAAGGCTTATGTAGGCGGAAGGGTAGGTCAGGGGGCGCCACGAGGGGCCCACACGCCAGGGCCGCGTGGCCAAGGCCTGGGCCGCGCCGCCCTGCTGTGTGGCTGCCTCGTCGCCCCACTTCGTTTCCCTTTCGGACTTCTGGAAGCTTCGTGGAAAAATAAGATCCTGGGCGTTGATTTCGTCCAATTCCGAGAATATTTCCTTACTAGGATTTCTGAAACCAAAAACAACAGAAAATAGCAACTGGCTCTTCGGCATCTCGTTAATAGGTTAGTGCCGAAAAATGCACAAATATGACATAAAGTATGTATAAAACATGTGAGTATCATCATAAAAGTAGCATGGAACATAAGAAATTATCGATACGTTGGAGACGTATCAATGATCAATAAAGCTCAAGATTTTGATTATGAGCTCTTATGTAAATTTATTGTTCCCTTTTGAATTATTTGTGTATGTATGATGTGATTTGAATTATGAATTCGTAATTAATTTATAAATTCTTTACTTATTATTTGTTTTGTTTGAAATCAAATATGAAATGCCAATTCAAATATTCCCCCAAAATTTCTAAGTTTCAAAAGAGGTCATGTCGAAATTCATAACACTCACATTGCTCTAACCCTAATAGTAACGAGAGTGAAACCCCGACCCCTCTTAGGTTTTTATGCAATAAGTCGCAAAAATTTCCCTAGTTTTGCGATGAAATGCATATCCCATATTTAAATATACCCTTCGTTGATCCTATGTTCTGGGATATTAAAATTTATAGGCGGAAAGGCGAGGTCGGTGGAGGCCAGGGGGCCCACACCACCCCTTGGCGCGGCCATAGGCCAGGCCGCGCCTAGGGTTGGTCTAGCCGCTCTGTGGCCTTTCTTCATCTCCCCTCTGGACTCTGTCTTCGTTACGGAAAAATATTGACTTCGGCTTTTGTTTCGTCCAATTCCGAGAATATTTCCTGTACAACTTTTCTGAAATACAAAACAATAGAAAACAGGGAACTGACACTGTGATATTTTGTCAATAGGTTAGTGCCGAAAAGCGTATAAAAATGCAACAAAGTGTAAACAAAACATGTATAAATTAGTGTAAAACAAGCATGAAGCATCAAAATTATAGATACGTTTGCAACATATCATACCACAAGATCTCTCATATGGTACATTCTTTATGCATGTGTTGACCAACTTGAATTCAATCTTCACTGTTAGTCTTGGTCAATCTTATATCTCCTCATGCTTTATCATAATATCTTGAGGTATATAGGGAACTCCTCATTTGATTGAATGATCTAAATATTAGTCAACCATAACTCAACTCATGAGACTATCATGATGCCGACATAGAGCCATGTTTTGAGTTATTTTCTTGAAATCAAACTCTCACGATCTTAATCATGCATCACTTCACACATAAGCTAGAGCATGACTAAATTGAGTTCCGCACAAGAATTCTATATTATTTCTTCTTCTTCTTCTTCATATCATGTCCTTCTCTTCAAATCGATAATCTTGATGCCAATCTCAAGGTATATCTTTATCTTCATGACATTCACTTTTGAATCCAACACATGGACTACAAGTATTATCTATGGAGTATTCTTAGAACTTTATTGACATTATTGAGTATGTCCACACATATTTTTAGAACTTTTTAGAATTTAGAATTATGGTTTTTAATTTTTTATTAAAATGAGGAGATCACTGAAGCCAAGATTCTTTCCACACTTACTGTACTCCTTTCTTACAAAAATAAATAAGTTCAAAATTTCTAGATTCATGTATCCATACATATATGTAATATAGTTGAATGCCCGTGCGTTGCTACGGGTTTCTCAAGTTTTGTTATGGGTTTATCAAGTTTTTTCTTACCGCAATTCAGTTGAGATATGAAAATTCACATACATAGAAAGATATGATCCAAAATAGAGAAGTCTCCTTTAAAAAAAAATGTATTTGATATAGTTCAACGTTATACACACGAAAGCAACAACCCAACAATTATATTTTATTCACTACAATTTTACTTCACTTATCCCAGATATTGGGAGGTGGCATTTTTGGCTCATAGGAGCAAATGCTTTCATTATATAAAATAATTAAAAATCAATTTTAAAAATGACAAAAAAAATTGACATAATTTTTTTGGTGTACATCGTAACATTCTATGTTTGTACACAAGTTTTCGTGGAGAAAATAACATTTTGTGTGGTGTGCACAAAAAAACCAAAAAAATGTACTGTACGTAGTCGTGTTACAACATCAAAATTTGTCTTTTTTATAGGAGCCACAGAAAAAAATTTCTTTTTTTGAAAATTTGTGTACCAACATAAAATGTCTAGATTTATATGTAAAAATTTAGTTTATAATTTTTTGATACTTAGAAATGTGAATTCACACAATGGGTGCAAATGCTCCTATGAGCCAAAGTGCATTTCCCCTAATAAAACTGCTTCCACATCCTGCGGGTACTTTCTTCTCCCTATAAGCACCTTATAGTTCACACCTGAATGAAATGAGATCCTCGACATGGATATCGGGGACACCATAACAATATAAACATCATTGGGGTGACTTAGTTTATTTTTGAAGAATGGCGTCTCATTTTAACTTCTCCCAAGAGTAGGAAATCAAGCACAATCCAAACAATGAGCATGTAATAGTGACAAAATGGATTAACTCCAGAAATGTACCAGCAACTAATACATAAAAAAAAATGCAATAAGAATAGATCTTACTACATAGAACCAAATTTCTGAGTGAATCGTCATCCAGGACAATCTGCATTTGTCACACATGATTACATAACTATATGTAAAATGCTCATGCTAAAGGTAAATTGAAGGGGCACTCGAAATAATTCGATGACAATATTGCATTTAAGTCAAACATGGTATGCCGTCTTTAGATTAGTAATTAAGCACATGCAACAGAACAATACACGAGCACACCCACTATATCAATTATATATCCAAGTGATGTTATCGATATAATTAGTAAAGCAACCAAATTAGTAGGCTAAACAAGCAAAAAATCAGGTAAAATGATATCTAATGTGCACATGTGCAGCAACATGTACTACATCTCATAACCCATTTTCTCTATAGGTCATAAATGCATTTGATCAAAATGCATTGTATTCTCTTCAAAACTGGTGTCCTTATTTACTCTAGATTCATCACCATTTTGTTAAGGCGCAGCAAAAAAACAGTTCAAAATTCAAAGAGAACTAAATCCCCTGGTTTATTTTGGTGATTTTGAATTAGATCTTTCGAGTTCTAGTGACACTTTTTGAGAGTGTTCAGTTTTCACCCAACATAAAAATGGTCCAGGTCCAAAGTAGACTTGGAAAATCAAAAAAGAAACAAATGGTCAATAAAATTATTCTCTAATGTCACCAAAACCAAGTTACTGTATTGTGAACTGCAAAGACCCATCAGAATATAGACGTACTCTATTCAACCAAGTTTTTCAATCAACATTCACCAATCACCTCAATCTTGTTCCTACCACCATGATCATGCTTGTAAAGCAAGGTTTAGCGAATACGCTCCATGTTCGAATAAATAAACAACATTACTCATTTCTTTTTCCAAATTGGTGTCTCTAAGAACTCTATAAAACTGAGCAAGATTAATAGGCAAAATTCTATGTCATGCAACAAAGGGCTCTTACACTTTCGCAATTGACAAATTTGTGTGTCCAGAATCTATGAATAAATCAATTTTGTCACAGACTCGGCTGCTCAAGGGTTGTCCCAGTTATACTAATTGAAAACAATGGGACATTATGGAAAATCAAACATTGGGAAGAGAAGGAGGAAAGGTATACGCTCTGAACCATGAAACCTGCATTGTACAAAAAAAAAATTAAAGGCTACAAAAACATAACTTACCAGTTGTGATATATTCAATCAATCGATATAGCCGACCTAGTATGGTGCTTGTAGGTGCTGTTTCTGAGTGCTAGCTCTATACATCTAGCCAATCTATACCAAAATAGCTAGCTTGTATGTGCATGAGTGCTTGCTACATCAATCTAAGAGGAGGCTAGCTTGTACGTGTAAGTTTCACAAGACAAAAGGACACCTCTCCATATTTTGAAGAAAATACTGCAGATTTTCTACATTGTCTTTCTTAACCAATGAAGCACATCTTTCGTCTTTTAAAGAAAATTATGGTAATCTTGAGCATGTATGGGCACAAGAAAATCTAATTATTATAAGGAACATCAGATTCATTATTATTGTAAAGTGTCCCAAATCTAAATGAAAGGGGGACAAAGAAGGACAGTAGCATTTACATACTTGGATGGGTCGAGGATGGAGATCACTAGGATGTCTCCTTGAGGAGCAGGTTGGTTGAATGCATGTTCCCTTGCTCAGATCGGATCGGCAGTGAGCAACGGCAATGGAGCAGTGGCTTCCCTTCCCTTGTTCTTTCACAAGGATCCGTAGATACATGGGCTCTAATTCATACCCTCACAGAAAAATCAACCAAAATTTCATACAGGATTCAGATCGAAAAGAAATCACAGAAGCAAATCGGAAGCAAACGAGTACATGAAACCTACCACGAACATGGACAAGAAAGGGAATTAATACACAAAAACATGCCTGATCCGAATCCTCCAAGGCTGGATGCAGTTTCTCCACGGCTTCATCCGGCCTCAATCTCCTTGGGCATGTCTGTTAGCGCCGTGGTTGGAGGGGACATGAGGCTTGGCCGTGAAAAACGAATGGGGGCGCAAATGAGATCGCAGGGCCGAGGACGACGAGGGTGGCACCTCCCTTCCCACCGGCCATCGCATGGTGTACACTAGTAGAAAACCTCTCATCCATCTAAGCCATTGGTACCGGTTCCTCATCTATACCGGTTCAATGGCTCTGGCGGGCGAGGAGATTTGGTACCGGTTCGTTAGGAGCTTTCGTACCGGTTCGTGTTAGGAACCGGTACGAAAGGTCTTCGGCCAAAATTCGGACGCGTGGTGGGGCCGGGCTGGACCTTTGGTACCGGTTCGTAACACGAACCGGTACCAAAGGGTACCCAGCCATATCAAATCGCCCGGATCGCCCGAGCCCCTCGCTGTGGCTCTCATTTTTCTCTTCTTCCTCACACTCTAAATTTTTCTCCACCTCTCACACTCCAATAATCTTTATTTTTCTCCACCATTTTAACAAGATTAACGACCTCCATCTATCCAAGGGTTAGCAATATCATCCTTTCTTCCGGCGTTCCTAATTTAGCTCATTTCTTTGGTAGTTTAACTCGTACTATTTTTCTAGTGCTAGCAAGGTGTTTGATGAAATGCCAAAGTTAGGGATTTTACTTTTTTATAATCAATTTGAGCTGAAATTATGGTATATTTTGTAGGTTTTAATTAGTATCATCCCCGTCCTCACCGCCGTCGATCGCTAGCGTCGTCCCTAGCCGACACCGTACAACCTCGGTGAGCCTCTTCTTTTTTATAAAAAAAACTTAGTTTTATGTGATGAACTTGAATATTAATTAAGTTGGTCACTCATATATCCATGATGTTGTGTACTTAATGATTTTTGATATACATATAAAATGCAGATGAGTCGACAATGGATGTACGGTGACCGGTGCCATCCCGAGTTCATTACTGGCATGCATTATTTTCTCAACGTGGCTGAGGCAAACAGGCAGTCGAATGGTTTCATGTATTGTCCATGTAGTTCCTGTAAGAATATGAAGGATTACTCTACCTCGAAGACCCTTCACGTCCACCTGCTGGAGAATGGTTTCATGCCCAGCTATAATTGTTGGACCAAGCACGGAGAAAGAGGGGTTATATTGGAAGACAACGAAGAAGAAGAGGATAGTGACAACTATCCCAGCTTATTCACTGAAGACGGTGGTAGTAGAATGGGGGAAGACGAAGTCTGAAGAAGAGCTCATTTTCGATGAGCCGATTTTTGATGACCCGGATGACGATTTGGGTCGGGCCATTCTTGATGCGAAGATGAACTGCGGAAATGAAAAGGAGAGGTTGAAGTTGGAGAAAATGTTAGAGGATCACAACAAACTATTGTACCCAAATTGCGAAAATGGTCGGAAAAAGTCTGGGTACCACGCTGGAATTGCCTGCAGTGGAAGGCGAGAGAATGGTACTTCTGACAAGGGATTTGAAAAGTTGCTGAAAATAATAAAGAAGATGCTTCCGGGGAGAACGTGTTGCCCTCTAGCACGTACGAAGCAAAGAAGGTTGTCTGCCCTCTAGGATTAGAGGTGCAGAAGATACATGCATGCATCAATGACCGCATCCTCTACCGCGGGGAGTACGAGAATTTGAATGCATGCCCGGTATGTAGTGCATTGAGGTATAAGATCGGGCGAGATGACCCCGGCGATGTTGAGGGTGAGTCCACCCCCGGGAAGAGGGTTCCTGCGAAGGTGATGTGGTATGCTCCTATAATACCACGGTTGAAACGTTTGTTCCAGAACAAAGAGCATGCCAAGTTGTT
>NC_061510.1:38453768-38672160 GCF_022539505.1 Lolium rigidum
CTATAATTTTCTCGGTTCCAAACCGAACGTCGAGGTTGATCTTCCCCAATGGGTAACTTGGTTTCTCTGGTGTGATGCCGTGGAACCTTGTGTCCGTTGGCTTCAGGTTTGCTAAGGATATGTTCATCTTCCTCAATGTATCCGCATACATAAGGTTTAAGCTGCTGCCACCATCTATGAATACTCGAGAAACATCAAAGCCCGCAATAACCGCCGTGCAGAATAAGTGCTGACTCGCCCTGGTCGAGGAACTTGCCGCGGGTGGTCCGCTATGGTGAAGCCGATGTCTTGCCCCGACCAATTGAGGTACTCAACTCGTTGGTGGAGGCATTTTCTCTCGCCATGAACACCTGTCTTGAGATTACTTTTTGAGTTCTGTTGGACGGCCTTCCCTTCGAATCATCGACACCGCTCCGTTTGAGTCAGGATCAACGTAAGGTGGTGGTGGAGGTGCGCCGCTATTCCGAGCCGATGCCGATTGTCGTCCGTAATCGCGGGAGGTGGCGGTAGGTGAACTTCGCTCCCGGGCTCCCGAGGATTTCTCTCGTGCTGCTCGAGCGTGAGCATTTTCTCGCGTATCCGAATATTGCCTGAAAATTTCGACAGCTCTTCTCGCAGGTGCCCTGACTGTCTTTTCCCGTTGCTGTCGAGGAAGAAGTGCATCTGGCACGGTCCGTTCAGCATTTCTTCGGGGGACACGAAAGGTCTTGGAAACCTCGGCCCACTATTTTGTCTATTGCGGGAGTCGTCCCTATTATCGCTTCTCTGCTCATTGCTTCTCTGATAATCATCCCTGTTGTTTCCTCCTGTGTTTGCCCGAAATCCTGCCGAAATTTGCCCTGGGGCATCATAGTTTGGATACTGCCGAGGAAATCGTCGCCTCGATTGATAATTTCGACCACGGTCCTCTTCTGGCGACCTGTGTCTTTTATTGTGGACAGCGTCTTCTCCGTCTGCCCATCTATTTGCTATCTCCATCAACGCGGATACTGTTTTTGGATTGGTCCTTCCCAAGTCCTCGACAAAATCTCCACGCCTAATTCCTCGCGACAAACGCATCTATTGCTCTCTCGTCCGATATATTTTCTCGCCGAGTTTTTTATGATGTTCCACCTTTGGATGTATTTTCTCATTGACTCATCCGGCTTTTGTCGACACGCCCTCAGCTCTTCTAACGACGCAGGTTTTTGCACGTGGACCCGAAGTTCTTGACGAATACGTCCTCGAAACTTTCCCAGCTTGCCGATGGATCCCGGCGGAAGTTTTTTGATCCAAGATCGTGCGGCTCCACTTAAGTGCACCTGAATACTTTGCATGGCTGTTGCTCTAGTTCCTCCAAGTTAGCTTCACCGTCTCGAGGTAATCAATTAGCCAGTCCTCTGGATCTTGCAGGCCGTCGAACTTTTTGAAGTGATCGGGCAACTTAAATCCCGACGGGACTCGAGTTTTTCGTACTCTCCTTGTGAAGCACGGCAAGCCGCACATATCCTCGTCGTTAAGCTCCGGGATTGCCGATGATCCCTTCTGCTTTGTCTCGCTCTATCGACCCTTGCTTGTGCTCCCGTGTCTCTTGCTCCGCTTGGTCCTTCGAGAACCGCCGCTGTTGCCGCCGCAGGTCGTGGACTATTTTGCCTTGCCGCTCCTTCGGGAGGCGTTGCTACGAACGCTGTCCCCATAGCTCCAACCCCTGCTAACGCCATGTTGTATAATGTTTCCCTTGGATATCCTGGGGGTGGCCTGGATGCGAGTATGTAAGCTTGTGTCGCCATATACCCAGCTTCTGGTGTCTTAGGGATAATATTTCCTCTTGTATCTATCGACATAAAGGACATGTCGAGGTTTTGAACCAAGTGCTCTCTTCTCGCTTCGGTATGTGTTGTAGCCTTGATCTTCCTCTCGTTCCGAGCCTCCCCGTGGCTATCACCCGAAACTCTAGATTGTCCACTTAGATCTGCCCTTCTCCCCGCCGGATGCGTAGCTGCCTCCTTTCTCCCGTTCAACTCAGCCGTCCGTTTTTCTATTTCTGGGCAGCTCGTGCGAGCCTATATTGATAAGCTTGCAGCTCTTGAGCTGTAGCGGTTGTCGTCATTGGCTCCGAACCATCTAGGGCTTTTGCCGCTCTATCCCAGTGCTGCTCGTGGAAGTTGAACTCGACACGTGGTGTGGGCCCGACATATTTAGTGCCCATACCTCTCCTTAGATCCGAGGGATCGACAAAAGGATTACCCAAATCGTCGAAAGCCTCCGATGTTTCCTCTTGATTGTCGATAGCATAAATCCGATGATATTTTGTACTCCGATCTATGTTGGGTTTGGTGACATCATTGTTGAGATTGATGAAGACCTTGCCCATCGTGATAGATTTGTCGATGAAGTCGTAATCGTCGACATTGCTTGAGCCATCGCTTATATATGAGTCCGCAGATGACTCAAACGATGTGTTGCCGAAGATCTTGGCGAGTTTCTCTCTTGCTCGATGCCGATGTAACGTGTTGCCGAAGTTTCTTCTTCTCGCCTCAGCTTGACGATGCATAGCTTGAAAAATCAGAATCGACCGCCGACGATCCCGACGAAATCGGAATTTCGACACGATACGATCCTTCCTTCTCGACGCGAAAGTGAAACCTTCCGAACGTCATCTCCAAGGGCTCCGCCAGATACGCATATGCATCCAAACGGGAGGGTGGGTGAGGAACAAAATCAACAAGACCAGCAACGATCTGTTTACCTCGATCCATAGTGTTGCTTCCGGTTGACGATGTCGAAGATCTTGAACGTGCCATCGAGATCAGATCCTTACGCCTCTAATTCCCACAGACGGCGCCAATTGACAAGGGATTAACTCGTCAATGCCTATAGATTGTAGGCTAGGGTTTAGTTAGAAGTAGAGGGCAAGTAGATCTCGAAGGTTTCAGCCGAAAAGTACTCGACGATTATGAAAACTAGGGTTTGCAGACAATGATTCGATGATCTCCTCGTCCCTCGACTCCCCCTTTATATAAGAGGTGGAGCCGAGGGTTTCGTTTTGTACAAGTTACAAAGTCCGGGACGGTTTCTAACTCATCCCGCTAGATTTACAAACAACACTTCCTATTACAATTCTACTTTCCTTAATATATCTTGGGCTCTCGAACCTTCTTATTCTTCGGGTAGTGGGCCTTCGTGAAACCCCGGGTACTATCTTTGGCAGGCCCATTTGGGATGCCTATGTCAGCGGTGCAACGAATGAGCCACCATGTAGTTGATTTCCTGCCGCAGCGACCTGGTGCGTTCTTCTGACGGGGCGGACAGGTCCACTCCATCGAGTGCGCCTTCAGGTGTGAAACCCTTCCACCTGACGCCATGGGAGCGGGTTCGATGGAAGGAGCCGATGAGTTCGGCTTCGAGGGTTGCCTTGATCTCGTCATGCTTCTTCTTGAGCTCATCGAGCGGATCCTCGTACGTGACCGGAGTGTCTTCCGCCATCTCGGATGTAGATGGCGATGTTGTGGATGTCGAATGGCGGTCCCACCGGCGTGCCGTGAATGTGTTGACGTCGAAACCCCCCCGGCGGGCAGAGACGGTCAACACGGTAGAGCCGGGAACAACTAGGGCTGCGGCCGGCCCCGGTCCCTCGGAGCGACGGCCCGCAAAGCCTCCCTGGTCGCACGCGCCGATGTTTATCACAAGGGCGTGCCACCTGACCTATACCTGGTCGGGAAGGTGTGGATGATGCCTCGCTTAGTTTCCTGCGGAGGCACACACGTAAACGCTAAATACGAGCCTCGATCGGCTCTCGAGTTATCCCGTGAATCGGCTCAAAGAGCCGATCCACCCATGACTCGGACGGGGTGTCCGAATATATGGTGGTCCTGCTTGATCAAGGTAAAGCTAATGAGATCTACGACGATCTAGGGTTTTCACCGCATAATCGGATCGTCCTACTCCGGGTTGGGCCTCGCGGCCACGCACGGTGATCGTAAGCCGATCCTAAACAAGGCCTAAAAACCAACACGAGGTTGATCCTCGAACATCCTCGCTTAGGGCCAACGAACGACACCCTACGTGCCGCTGGATCCTCCCCCTTTGTAAGGCCTAACTAATGCAGATATTAAACTAATCCTTGTAGAACAAGGGGCAATCGTAACGGATCAGATCTACTAAACTATGATCAAGCGGGGTGCCGCCCCTACACCTAAGATAGGTGTAAGGGCGGCTAGACATGCAAGGGTTGCACTACGATAGCATGTAATAAGAAGAACAATGCTAACCCTAACATATCTAAGATAACTACGTTGCTCGCCATCAAAAAGGCTTCAGTACGAGCAACGCATGAACAACGTGGGCAGGCTAGTGCTGCCTAGATCGCAAGATGCGATCTAGGCAGCATGATGCTTACCGGTAGAAACCCTCGAGACGAAGGAGTTGGCGATGCGCCGAGATTTGTTTGTGGTTGAACGTTGGTTGTTGTTTATTCCATAAACCCTAGATACATATTTATAGTCCAGCGGACTTTCTAATGTGGGGCGTGCACCAAACCGTGCACGAGTAAGATTCTAACTTCTAATCTAGATACAATCCATTATAATTAAAGATACATGGGCAATCTAGCCCAAATTCTCCGAACAAGGCCGCTTTAGAAACCTTCCACGTGTAATCTTCCAAGCCCATCTTGATCGCGGCCCACCTCTGACTCGGTCAAGTTCTGGTGATAACACATGCCCCCCTGGTTTTGGAAATGTTATTTCCAAAAGCATTATGTTCCTCTCCCGTCGGGTCATGTCGTGGCAGAGCAGAACTGCCACAGAATCTTCATCATGATGCCTTGCCTCCTGGGCTTCTCTGTATGAATTATCAATTTCGGCATCACGTCCTCGAGAACCGTCATGGCATTAAATCTCCACTATACCCTCTTTATTTATCTGTGCCAAACGGTTCACCACTCCATCCCCTTGCTCGCTTCCGTTCGCCAAACCCAAAAACCCTTCTCTCCTGCAGCCATGTCTTCCTCTTCCTCCTCCGCTTCGGGCCTCTCTCTCCAACCATTGCCGAAGAACAAGGAAGAGGACGATCCCCGCTCCGGGCGCACCCCATCTCCTCCGACAAGGAGAAGAAGGGAGGAGAAGCGGAGAGGACCAAGGCCTCCCCTCCGCCAGGCTTCCGCCGAAGAAGCGCTCCCGCATGTGGGCGGACAGCGAGGACGACGATGACGACGAGGAAGAAGAAGATGAGGAGGAGGAAGATGATTCCTCCTCCTCCATTGGGTATCCTCCAACGAAGCGCTTCCGCAGCTGGGCGGATAGCGAGGATGATGATGATGACGAGGAGGAGGAGGAAGCTCCAGCCGACGGCTGGGGCAGCAGCGGCGAGGAGCTTCCTGGGAGCAGCGCCGACGACCTCGACGACGGCGATGATGAGGACAGCGACGACTAGTAGAGTAGGACTAGCGTAGCAGGTGCACTAGGCACCGGATCCCTCTTTTGAGAGCCATCGGCTCTTCTTGTAAAGCCGCTCTTTTGAATTAATGAGAATTGTTCTTCCAATTTCTCCTTTCATTAATCCAATTTCCATCCTCCCGCTTGCCATATCAAGACCGATGGTAACGAATCGGGCTATCATTGTTTCTCTTGACCGTGGCGTTTTGCAGGTCCCGCAGCCGATGACTTGTTCATCGGCTAATTTGAGAAACTAGTCTCTTCCTTTTCTTACAAGCACCAACACGGTCCAAACCTCGTTCCAGACGACGGCTTTTCCTTCCCAGTTCCTCCCTGAGAAGATCATGATGCAGTGATAGCCGAGGTAACTCCAATCGGCTCTCAAAAATAGAGCACCTACCAGGCCTGTTGCCCCCCGAGCCTCAGCCAAGGCAAGACAGAGACGAGGATACGCCAATTAGTTGTCAAATCCATTTACACAGAAGGCTGACATTCTTGAGATGCAAGTCTGTCACCCCAAGGCCCCCTTGATCTTTCGGCTGACAAACATCAGACCATTTGACCAAATGATATTTCTTAATATTTACTTTTTCCTGCCACAACATACGAGCCCGAAAGAAATCACATCTTTTCAATACCCCTTTAGCCATAGTAAAGAAAGACATCATATAACTAGTAATGCTACTCAAAGAAGCTTCTAACAAAATGAGTCTAGATCCAATCGAGGTAATGTTGCCTTTCCAGCAAGCATTCTTCTTTTCAATCCTATCTTCAACATCCTTCCAGTCACTATTCACCAAACGCTTAAAATGCATGGGGATCCCCAGATACCTAAAAGGGAAATCTCCTTTTTTACAAGTAAAAATATGAGTGTACATCTCTTTCTTATCTAAGGCAGCATCGAAGAAAGACACTTCACTTTTGTGAAAATTAATTTTTAGACCAGTGAGTTGTTCAAAAATACATAGGATAAACTTTAGATTACGAGCACTTTCCAGGCTATCCTCAAACATAAAAATGGTGTCATTTGCATACTGTATGATGGCTATCCCATCATCCAGCAAATCCGAGGCTAAACCCGTAAGTAGTCCATTTTCCTGAGCTCTCTTAATCAAAACCGATAAAACTTCTGCAGCTATGTTAAATAACAAAGGGGAGAAATGGTCACCTTGCCTTAGGCCCTTTCTTGTTTGAAAGTATGGACCCAACTCATCATTGACCATAATACAGACCTTACCATTATTGACTACATCCTTAGTCCATTTTACAAACAACTCAGGAAACCCTTTCATGTCTAGAACAGAGAACATGAAATCCCAATTTATTTTATCATAAGCTTTCTCAAAGTCAACTTTGAAAAAAACCCTAGCTTTTTTCCTCCTATGCATGTAATGTAAGGTTTCATGTAAAACTGTAATCTAGAATAAAACTTCCTTTTATGAAGGCTGATTGAATACTTGAGATAACTTTATCAGCTAAAGCAATAGCTCTGTTATTCAAAACTTTGGTAAAAATTTTAAAAATCACATTTAGTAGACAAATGGGCCTGTACATCTGGAGCTTATCTGCCCCTTGACCTTTGGCTATCAAAATAATAATACCATAGTTAAAGCGTTTTATATCCAGGGAACCATTGTAAAAATCAATGAACAGAGCAAGAAGATCCACTTTTATCAACTCCCAAAATTTCTGAAAGAACTCAATAGGAAACCCATCTGGTCCTGGTGCCCTATTATGTTTCATTGAAAAAACCGCATCCTTAATTTCTTCTAAAGAAAAGGGGCGAGTGAGTAAAAATTTATCCTCTTCATTCAAGTCATTAGATAAAGGTACATCCAAAGAAACAGGGAGAAGCTCAACTGGACCAAATAATTTTTTATAAAAGCCTGTAGCATAAACAAGAATATTTTTATCTCCTTCAATAACGCCTTCTTCCTGGCAAAGCCTAAAAATCTTACTCTTACGCTTACGGCCACTAGCTTTAATCATAAAATATCTCGTATTTCTATCTCCCTCAAAAAGATCTCGCTCCTTAGCACGTTGCAACCACTTGATTTCTTCTTCACGAAGAATCTGGTTTAACTTGTTCTGGAGAAAGCATCTATACTCATAGTCAGCCGCAGACAATCCTGCAAACTCACTCTGCTTATCTATATAATCTAAATGTTTAGAAATAGTATCTTTTTCTCTTTTATATTCACCCTCTATATTTAAATTCCAACCCTTAAGGTTTTTCCGAAGATTAGCAAAACGAGAATGCCATCTATCTAAGTTACTCTTACCACTACATCTACTGTGCCAGATATTAGAAACACGATCCTGCAGATCCGCTCTAGTAAACCAGCAGAGCTCAAATTTAAAAGGCTTGTGAGGGACTATTTGATGCACTCCTGTATCTAGAAGAAGCGCTGCATGGTCAGAAACACCCCTGACGAGTGTTCTGACAGAAACTAGAGGGTATTGTATCTCCCAAGCTGGAGACACAAGCACCCTGTCTAATCTAACAAAAAGAGGATCAGCCTGGTTATTTGAACATGTAAAACTACGGCCAGATAACTCAATCTCTTTTAACCCCCAGTGCTCAATAATTGAACTAAAAATATTAGTGAACTTAGAAACCTTTTTAAACTTATTACGGTCAGAAGCTCTTCTAATAATGTTAAAGTCGCCAGCAAGCATAAAAGGAAAAGAGCTACTTCCGAGAATATGCACAAGCTCAGTAAGAAAATCGGGTTTATCTTTAGAATTTGCAGCACCATAAACGTTAACAAGGACCCACTTAAACCGTGTTTCTTTGTCCATCAACACCATCTTAGTAAAAAATCTACCTGTGCTACACGTATTCACCTCAAATCTGTCCTCTCTAACTCCCATAAGGAGCCCACCAGAAGCACCTCTAGATGGTTCCCAGAGCCAGATAAAGCAAAATCTACCACCAACATTATTAAGCCAATCATCCTCAAACTCAGATTTCTTAGTTTCTTGAATGCAAACAAAATCAAGCCCAAACTCATTAATTTTATCTTTAATAAACCGTTTTTTCGGGGCATCCCCAACCCCTCTCGCATTAAAAATAAGACCGTACATGATAAAGAAGTATATTATCCAGTCCTAATTCTAACCTTTGGCCCCACACTAAACACAGAAGGTGGGGCCCTATACGATCTATTTCTATGCAAAGAAGCTAGAAGCTTAATAGTAGCATCTAGATCCGCATCCTCATCATTCAAACTTTCCTCCTCCTCCTCATCATCATCAGAATGCAAATCTCGAACAGCACTTGGGTCAAAACTATCAAGCTTTGATCCGCTGTCAAGTTTGTTATCCTTCACTTTACGCAAATCAGCTAGATACAAATTACATCTTGCTACCTCTAATTGTTTAATCATGGAGGCAGTTTTTTCTGCCTCTTCATCCGTTTTACCTAAACTAACTCCTATACATTTAGTAATGTGAGATAAGTAACTGTAATCAGTATTAAGCACAGTAGGGAAATCCTCATTACACTGTCTCTAAGTTCTTCTTCTTTGCCATATCCTCGCATTTATCCATCGCATGATGATCATCGTTCTTCTTGTTCCTCACGCTTCTTCTACGCACAGCATCATCAATTTCAGCCTTAGCTTTAGCCTTCCTAATTCTCTCTTGGGCTTCAAACTGAATGTTGTTAACTGCCTTCGCATTGCATCCTCCAAGCGTATGCTTATTCTGCCCCACAACTTCCATCACAGCAGGGTTCCTATTCTCCTTGTTCTCCTCTTCCATAGCAATCTCCTTATCTATCTCCCTTATTTTCTGGGTACAGAGACCAACCGCTCTTGCAAACTGATCCGGATCCTCAGAGCAGCTGAAATCAACTTCCTCCTCTGGATACTCTTCATCATTCACATCTCTCTCATTATCAACTTTTTCTGCATTAATAGGACATGCAATAGGGCTTTGAAGAAAACCACTCGAACCTGTGTTCCTCAACTTGTTGGCTGCAATCTCTGCTTGCAAGCGCATGTCAAGCTCATACTGGCTAGAGACTACTTCTTCCTCATCCACTCTATCTTGACTGCTAACAGTACCTTTCTCAAGTTGGTTCCCTTTACTACTGTCTGCATCATCAGTCATATTACTATCTCTGGTTCTCGCAAGGTCAAAAGAATTATTGATATTGCCAGGAGCATCGGGTAACTTGTTAACAATCAGTGCCCCCCCCAAGCATAGGTCCACCCTGTTCAACAATGTCTTCAATCTCAAACCATATGTCATAAATGTAATCATCTTCATTCAAAGGAGCAGCTTCAGGTATCATTCTGGGATCTTTGACACCTACTTTGACTCTGACGATTTCATTTTGTCTAAACATCTTCATGTCCACCTCTTTCACTTTTCCAATTAAAGAAGCTGCCTCACAAATCCCATGATAATGTAACAAGGATTCGGGTATCCCAGAGATCCTCACCCACACCACATACAGCTTGAACTTCGCCATTGCTGCATTATCCCACCTGCTCACCCTCACAGCTGAATTCAGACCAGGCAAACCAAAGTACTCGTATCCTTTTAGTTCTTCTATTTTTTGTGCTGAGGGAAACTTTACCAAGAAGCTATTCGCCATGTATGGTCTAGCTTTCCATTCCAACCCCCACTGGAACATCTTACTGAACGAATCCACTAATTGTTGCACATCTACATTGCCAGAATGTACCGAAACCAAAGCAATGGACTGTTTTGCCTTATCCGGGTCAATCTTCTTGCCAGTCAGAGCTGCAAACATCTGCAGTCCCTCTCCTCCACAACCTATCAGAGCAGCAACAGGTTTCGGTTGGTTGGGAAGCACACAGTTAGAGGTTATGTGAGTCGATTTAGCACAGATCTCGCAGAACACTACAACCTTGCACTCCTTGATGCCATGACCAGATTCACCACATCTATAGCATTGCCCAGCATTCATCTTAGCAGGAACTGGGTTGATTGAAGGTAAATTTGCTTGAGCAGCCGGCAGCATAGATTGACCACACATAGAACTTCCACCAGAATTATTTGCAACTCCTCGGATTTGTTGAACAAAACCACCAGCAGGCCTACTATTCTGACCAATGAAGCCACCACTAGAGCTAGGGACAGACGGAAACGTACCATTTATGCCCTGATTCTGAAACTGGAATCATCAGAAAAATACTTCGTCAGAGTTGATAATGGGGGATGAAAATACTTCGTCAGAGTTGATAATGGGGGATATGTCCACACGTATCCTGATCGGGGTGGGCCGTTAAAGAGCTTAGACGAAGCTCAGGGAGCAGCTATTGACGCCCATCAGGCTGCTCAGCGAAACAATCTTGTACGTAAAGCCTCTCAACTTTCCTAGATTTCTCTATTCTCTATTTCTGTGCGTCCATCTTTTGCATCTTGTACAACCCGTAGCTCTGCCCGGGAATTGGTTAAGGCTTTACTGGACAAGCACAACGATGACAATGGTCTCATGGGGGTAGATTTGCTCTCTCTTTCCTTGTTGCATCATTCCTTAAAAGCCATTGTATTCATGCTACACTCGCTGACACTTTCGATTCTTACTATTTTAGGATCATGCTTATGAATTGAAAGATATTGTGAGACATAGCGAATGTTTTGATGGGAAGGGCTGCATTTATAGGTCTTATTCTCATTTCAACCTGACCATGGAGAGACCTACCAATGTTGCACATTAGTGATTCAGCTATTAAGGTCAACATGCTATTTTGTAAGGCTGACTTAAGTCAAATGTGAATGCTTGGTAGCTCTGGCAATGTAGTATACCTCTATTTACTCACCTATTTTTACCTCCTTTTGGAAGGTGAGTGCGCTGTGTGTGAAGTTAAATTGGAAGACATGAAGCACCCTACCAATGATGTATACAACCGCGGCCGCCCCAACAACTTTCATGTTATTAGATCACGTCATCGTTCTCGTGCACATGGAGTTGATTTATTTCAGAAGGTGTGATAATTTACTATCCTTCAAAGCTGGCCTTTTTCTTATGTTCAATTGACTATTGTGGGCTCTGTCCAATATTTTGTTATCATGCACACAGAATCAAAATTAATTAGCCAAGAAACAGCCAACTACAGGCCGGAGGTTAAATTATTATCTATTTTACTTCTTTTTAAAGAGAAGGCCTAAGCCCTGCGTTAAATTAATAACGCCCGATGGGACGGAAACCAGTACATCGACGCTTACAAGGACCTGCTGGGGTTACCAGCTCAACATTACAGCATAGGAGGACAACAGGAGATACAAAGAGGGGAACAAGCAGCGCTAACTAGGAACTAGGTAGAGATCTTGAACCCCGCGAATAAGCGAAGAATCCTGCTGAGAGGGCGCGGCGCCGACACTGTCCAGACTAACAGACCTCCCGAACAGAAACAGAGCACGCCCATGACCGAAGGAGCTTGGTTGACTTCATGATTCGAGATTCTGAAGGAGGAGGGCTTGAATGCGACGCCTCCAAGGAGGAAGACGGCGCCCAAGGGCGTCGACGTCGCCTGCACTGGCCAAGGCCTTGCCGAGCTTTCGCCCTAGCCCAAACACCACCCCAAAGACGCAACCTTGACGCTTGTCGAACGACACACTGAGTCCACGGTTTGAAGAGGATATCATCGGCGTCACCCGTGGCAAGACGCCAAGCTAGACAACCACCCCTGGGTTTCTAGGTAGCCGACCGAACCGGGATAACCACCGTGTAACTGTAACCAGGAGACAGTGGCGGCGAGAAGCGCAAGGAGGGTGAGAGGGTGAGCCTAGAGTCGATGAAGATAGACTTTGCCCCGACCGAAGAAGCACGCAAGTTTTGTACGGAGGCGTGATCCAGCCACACGAAAGGAGGGGGATTTGGTGGCGCCTCCAAGAAGGTAAATGGCGTCAAGAACGTCATCGTCACCCGCACCGGCCGTAGCCTTGCACGGCTTTCGCCGGTTTCCCGTCCCGTACCAGTAGCCGGCCAACGCCGTGAGACCGTAGAGAGGAACCAGAAACCAGACACCGCCGACGACACCTCCTCAAGTGTTGCCGGCCCAAGGAGATGGGGAGACTCAATCCCAAGAGTCACCAACTCCAAGCTCATCGCCGACACCAACTGCACCAATCAAGCAAGCAAGCGCTCCAAGATCGCGCGATGGCCTGTCCACTCCGCCTTAGTTCATCCCATCTCACAGAATGACCCAACCAATCACGGATCTGGGGAATATGGTTCATGTACCGCGGAAATGGCCCAGCACCTCGTCAAGAACATGGCGAGGCGACAGCGAGAGACAGGTGCTACACACCACCACCTCCGCATCACCCGAGTGACCGCGGCCGGTAGCAGTCCAACACCCGGCAACGCTGTCCACCCCTGGAGCCGAGCCCACCAGATCGCCCAGGGCCGCCGCCCGGCATCCAAGGCCACGCCGCCCCGCCGCCCTCACGGCCGGAGTTGCGAGCCAAACACGGCCGCCGCGCGAGACAGCGCCGAAGACCACCGCCCGGAGCCGCCGCTCCGGCGCCCAAAAGCCCCCACCGAGTCTCTCCCAACAACCACCCCCGCACCAGCACCTACCCCAACCCCGGCAAATCCAGAGGAGCCGCCGGCCTGGAGAGACGTACCTGGACCAGGGCGGCCGCGGGCGGCGACAGCAGCGCCGGCGAGCCACGCGCGGCGACCTCCCTCCCTGTGGCCGCGCAGAGGAGCCGGGGGCCGAGATCCAAGGTCCCCGCCGTCCCCTTCACCGGCGCCGTGGTCTTCGACCGGCAGCGCCTCCGGGGGCGGCGAGGGGAGAGGGAGGGCGGAGGGGGGCGGCGACGGGGAGGGTTAGGGTTTCGCCCCCCGCGTCGCCTGGAGGAGACGACGCGAGGCGCGTGGGTTTTCTAACCTGTCCTCTATTTTACTTCTAAGTTACCTGCAAATTAGGATAGATGACTGTACTGCGTCCAGTGAGGATCCAATATTTCCAAGAACATCAACTAACATCTTACCCCATTTTGCAGTTATTCGCCGTGCGTTATGAGGCTTGGCTGATAGCAGAGGAGGCTAGGGTGAGATGCATGATTAAGGAAGGGATGGAGGCTCGGAACAAGTTGGAGGTCGACAACACAGAGCATGACATGATTAAGGAAGTGAATGAGGCTAGGAGCAAGGTGGAGGTGGAGAACAAAGGGGATGACGATGGAAAGAGGGATAAGTATGTCATACCGGCTACACGAAAATGAGTTGAACGTGATCAACCTAGATTTCATATTCGGAACACCACAACTACACGAGATCAACCTTGACTTGAGTAAACCACTTTCGTAAAGATATAATCTTTTTTAAGACCATCTATTTAAATGATTACATCCATGTTTTGCCGTCTTTTATTGATGGGGGTATAGTACAACGGTCCATACTGGTTGCTTGTCTTTTTTGGGAGTACTAGTGGCATACCGGTCAGTGTTCATAATCCTAGCAGTAGATTTATATGTAGCGGGGCTTGTGGCAATGATTCGTTGGGCTAACAACCTTAACACACACAATCTATACAGATTTAGTCCTTAGGAGTTCCCATAAAAAACCCTACATCATGGTCGAGATTTGTATTATTGTATGAATCAAGGTGCTCGGCGTGTGATTTGAGTGATGGCTAACTAGATCGATGAGGCCGGCCGGCTATCTGTGTAGAAACTGCCTATAGTGAGTGGACTATAACTATGACTAGCAATAATTGGCGTGGCGGCACGCCGCGCCAGTATGATGGCTGACTGATGAAAAATAGATGAAATAATATGAATACAACATTTAGATTGTAATATGTATAATAAAGTGGAACAATTAAAATGCCTAGGCTTGGATATCTAGTGGAAGTTTAGTAGTGATAAATACTTGTGGGATTTTTTTGCTACCATGTCTAAATACGGTAGTCACTGTTTTGGCCCATGCAAAGTTGTGTTTCTATAGGACAACTGAATAAAAAAAATATCATTAGCTAGTAGCTTTATTTCCTTACATGCAATTATTTGGCGATACATATCCGAGATGCACCGGAAAGATGTGAGCTCAACATACACGAACTGTAAATCACACTATAGGGACCATAAAAGGTAAGGAGAGGATGGAGTGCATTAGGGAGCATTTTTTTTTCTTAGGGAAAGAGAGGTATGTACCTTGATCTACTGCTTTACGTTACTGTTTTAATCATGGGACAAAGGGATAATAATATATGTTTAGTTGAGTGTGGGCATGCATGGCGATTTGGTTTCTTGGTGGAGGAGCTTGATGCGCTATTCCCAGAAATGCCGATGAGTTATGGTCTGAGGGACCAATTAGTTGTTGATTTATGTGATATATATTCTTTGCCTTCCCCGCCGCTCGTCAATGTGTATTCTTCTAGAGCAGGTTCTGCGTGCTCTTTGTGTTCTTCACTATAGAATATGCCATCGTTGGGCATATATATGGCTCCTCCACATTGGAATCCACTTGATATTCATCCCTTGGGCCGGAGAAAAGAGCATGGTTTTCGTTGAAATGTTGTCCGTGTTATAATTGAGATGAACAATAAACGAAGAACGAAAAGTAAAACACTGCAGGGGACACGAGATTTTAACGTGGAAAACCCTTGCAACACACAAGGGAAAAAACCACGGGCGCCAGCCAGCAAAACTTCACTATTTCGGTGGTGTTTACAAACGCCGTGGGTGTACAATGATGCGATGATAACCCTAGCGGCGGCTTACGGGGAATATAAATAGGCGGTGGCAACGATCCAGTACCGCGGGGGGCTGCCGCCCCCCGCACTCCCCGCAGGCGTCCCTGTAGGGCACGACGTATGGGCTAACTTCTGACTACGCTACGCTTCGGCCCAAGCCTCCGGCGACGGGCCTCGCTCCGCTCGTCAGAAGTTAGCCTTCCTTTAGTATATGAATTTGGATCACAAAATAACAAACTCCACCTTGAGACAAATTCCTTGTAGCATGAACTTCAACAATCACCTGAATCAACAAAAAAAAACACTTGCTGGCGCCAATAGCCACTTGGGCTAAACAGTTATACCAACCAAGCTTGAGCAAAGCTCAAACTTGGCCACAGGGACAGGCTTAGTCATCATATCAGCAGGATTATCATGAGTACTAATCTTGCATACCTTCACTTTACCTTTTGCAACCACATCTCTGATTGCGTGGTACTTAATATCAATGTGCTTTGTCCTATCATGGAACATCTGATCTTTAGTAAGATAAATAGCACTTTGACTGTCACCGAACAACTTAATGCAAGAATTATCTCCACAAAGCTCAGCATATAACCCTTTCAGCCAAACAGCCTCTTTACTCCGCCTCAAGCAATAGCCATGTACTCAGCCTCGGTAGTAGATTGTGCAACAGCATCCCGCAAAGTAGCCTTCCAGCTAACAAGACATCCACCAACAAGTAAACACATAACCTGTGAGGGACCTTCTCCGATCCAAATCGCCAGCATAATCTGAATCCACATATCCGGCGAGCCCCTCACCAATCCTGCCAAACCTCAAGCAAGCTTTTGATGTGCCGCGAAGGTACCGAAAATCCACCGAACAGCTTTCCAATGTTCTTTACCGGGATTAGCCATGTATCGACCGACCAAACTCATAGCATATGATAGATCGGGACGTGAACAAACCATGGCATACATCAAGGAACCAACAAGCACTAGAATAGGGAACTCGAGACATGTACTCAATATCATCTTTAGAGCTAGGACATTGCAAAGTCGACAACTTGAAATGAGAAGCAATAGGAGTAGTAACTCGACTTTGCATCATGCATATTAAAACGATGAAGAACTTTCTCAATGTACTTTTCCCGACTAAGAAACAACAAACTAGACTTTCTGTCCCTTTTGATTTCCATGCCTAGTATTTTCTTAGCAGGACCAAGATCCTTCATCTCAAACTCACTACTTAATTGATTCTTTAAAGTAGTGATCTCTTTCATGCTCTTGGCAGCAATCAACATATCATCAACATATAGCAGACAAATAAATAGGTGATCCATTAACAAACTTGATATACACACAACTATCATACCGAGATCTCTCAAAACCATGTGTAAGCATAAATGAATCAAACCTTTTATACCACTGTCGTGGCGACCGTTTCGGACCATAAAGGGACCTCTTTAATTTGCAAACAAGATCCTCCTTACCCGGCACAACATAACCTTCAGGTTGGTCCATATATATATCCTCCTCCAACTCACCATGCAGAAAAGCAGTCTTTACATCTAGCTGCTCAAGCTCAAGATCATGCATAGCAACAATACCAAAGAAAGCACGAATAGAACTATGCTTCACAACCGGGGAGAATACATCATTATAATCAACACCTGGAATTTGACTCGAAACCTTTTGCTACTAACCTTGCCTTAAACCGTGGAGGCTCATTAGGAGACAAACCTTCCTTTCTTTTGAATATCCACTTGCAGCGGACAGCCTTCTTTTGTTTAGGCAAGTGCACAACATCCCATGTGCCATTCTTCTCAAGCGATTGCATCTCTTCTTGCATCGCACCTACCCACTTCTCTTTATCAACCGAAGCAATGGCTTCAAGTATATGTAGCTGGTTCAATATCATGCTCCACCCGTTCAGCACAACTCAAAGCATAAACAACAATATCACATTCTTGAATTAATCGGGTAGGAGGTGTAATATTTCTCTTAGGGCGGTCAGCAGCAATAGACCGTCCTTGTCGCTGAACAAAAGGTGGTGAAGGTGGAACATCATTATCATCATTGTTGGTTTCAGGAAACACATTTTCATTCTCCTTTGCGTGCTCCACCTCGCACGCCAATTCTCGTGCTGCTCATCATCGAAACATCGAGAGAATCAATAGCATCGAAATATCAGTAGACGGACTATCATTAAACATAACCGCCTCATTAAAAACGACATTCCTGCTCAACACAATTTTCTTAGTTTCAGGATTCCATAATCTATATGCCTTAACTCCCGAACCATAACCAAGGAAGATGCACTTAACAGCCCTTGGCTCCAACTTTCCATTATCAACATGAGCGTAAGCAAGTGCAACCGAAAACTCTCAAATCTGAATAATCAGCAGGCGAACCGGACCATACCTCAATTGGAGTTTTCTTATCAAGTGGAACAGAAGGTGACCTCGTTGATGAGATAACATGCGGTGGAGGCTGCTTCAGCCCAAAAACCTCTATGCATCTTTGCATTAGACAACATGCAGCGAGCCCTCGAAATAATGGTCCTGTTCATGCGTTCAGCCACGCCATTCTGTTGAGGGGTGTACGGAATGGTATGATGTCTTACCATCCCATCATTGCTGCAAAACTCATCAAATTCATTTGAACAAAATTCCATACCATTGTCAAGTACGGAGTATCTTAACCTTCTTTTCAGTTTGGGTTTCTACCATAACTTTCCACTTCTTAAAAGCATTAAAAACATCGATTTATGTTTCAGGAAATATGGCCACACTTTTCTTGAGTAATCATCAATAATTGTAAGCATGTAATTAGCACCACCATTAGAAGTTCTACGGGACGGACCCCAAACATCAGCGTGTACATAATCTAAAATGCCTTTGGTGGTATGAACGGAAGCATTAAATTTTACTCTTTTATGCTTACCAAAGATGCGAGTGCTCACGTAACTCAAGATTACCTAAATCGCAGCCATCAATTAGCTCTCTCTTTGCCAATTCTGCCATGCCAAGCTCACTCATATGTCCAAGACGCTTGTGCCAAAGGTTAGTCTTACTAGTTTCATCGTAACTAACAGCGAAGCAGCAATGCCGGGCAAAGTGCTACCTCTAAGGACATATAATTTCGCAGAATTCATATCACCAATCATAATAATGAGAGAACCTGATGATACCTTCAAAAGTTTGTTCCCACCTTTGTACTTGTACCCGTCACAATCAAGGGTACTCAAAGAGATCAAATTCCTCGCCATGGAGGGTATGTGTTTCACTCTCGTCAACGTGCGTGTCATCCCATCATGGGTCTTGATCTCGAACAGAACCAATGCCAACAATGCCGCACTCGGTTGTCATTCCCCACACGCACAAAATCTCCACTCGGCACAGACTCATAAGAACTGAACCAATCTTTGTTACAGCAAATATGAAACGAACATGCAGTATCAAGAATCCATTCATCATCACGTGAAACACATGCAGCCAAAACAGCTAAGCAATCTCCATCGAACTATCACTACCAAGAACAACAAGCAGCCTCACCCTTACCGGTGACAACGGCAGCCTTACCATTACCATCATTATTTTTCGGTTGGTAAGTTCCGTTCCTTTTCTCCTTGTTCTGCAGCTTCCAACAATCATCAATATTGTGGCTAGATTTCTTACAATACCTGCAGAACTTGTCACGTCCTTTGGACTTTGAGCGACCTCTATCGCCCTTGCTCTTATCTCTCGTTGTTGTGGTAGTAGTTATCTCGCTGCTCAGTCCTGCCACGGACTTCTAACGCCTCCGCCTTGGAGGACGAACTTTCAGCCTGCACCATAAATTTCATTTTCTCCTTTTGTTGGAGAGCATCATAAACTTCCGCGAGAGTTAGTTTATCGCGGCTCAATAATATGGTGTCACGAAAATTACCGAAAGAATTAGGCAGCGAGCATAAAAGAAGAAGACCTAAATCCTCATCCTCATACTTAACTTCTATAGACCGCAAATCGAAACAATCTCTTTCCAGGAAGATAGGTGATTCATTACCGAACCTCCCTCTTGCAACTTATGCGAGAACAGCTTCATCTTCACGTGCAATCTGCCCGTGAGATCCTTGGACAAACAGATCTCCTCTAGTTTGACCCATAACTCGGCGGTGGTTTTCTCCCCGCAGCACTTCCTGCAGAATATTATTGGACGGATGGAGTTGAATCAACGATAAAGCCTTACGGTCTTTCCGCTTCTCCGCATCGGTCCAGGTATCCTTCGCTTCTCGCCGAAAGCATCGATCGCTTCATCCAGATCTGAAGATTGGGCGAGAATCGCCCTCATCTTCACTTGCCACAAAGCAAATCTCGTGGTGTAGTCCAGCTGCGGTAGATCGAACTTCAGTGACGACATCTCGTAAACCCTAGATCCAAAGAACACGGGCTCTGATACCACTTGTTATAATTGAGATGAACAATAAACGAAGAACGAAAAGTAAAACACCTGCAGGGGACACGAGATTTTAACGTGGAAAACCCTTGCAACACACAAGGAAAAAACCACGGGCGCCAGCCAGCAAAACTTCACTATTTCGGTGGTGTTTACAAACGCCGTGGGTGTACAATGATGCGATGATAACCCTAGCGGCGGCTTACAGGGAATATAAATAGGCGGTGGCAACGATCCAGTACCGCGGGGGCTGCCGCCCCCGCACCCCCGCAGGCGTCCCTGTAGGGCACGACATATGGGCTAACTTCTGACTACGCTACGCTTCAGGCCCAAGCCTCCGGCGACGGGCCTCGCTCCGCTCGTCAGAAGTTAGCCTTCCTTTAGTATATGAATTTGGATCACAAAATAACAGTCCGCCTGCACACGTGCTTGCCTTATCGCGGTGCTTGATCGTCTAGTATAGTCCGGCAGACATCTTTCACAATGCATCACAATTATAACCTCGTTAACGAAGCAATGGCAAGACACTGAGTAGAGCCTAGGAAAGACACTGAGTAGAGCATATTGACTCCACACTTTGCCTATGTAACTTCAACATTTTCAATTTCATGGAACGATACAGTACTACCTCTTACAATATCACCTAAGTGCCAGAAGTTGCTATTAGTTTAGAACAAAAAAACAACTCCTTGGATAACTTGATACCATATATGGTCGGCTCCAGACTGAACTCCATGTAAGAGAAAACATAGGAAAGATGGCAGACAACTGCAACAGTAAGATAGTGCCCTTTGGTGACATATTCTTTCTGTACTGCAAGGTAAGACATTTTTTTACTAACCTCTTCGGTCACTCATTGCCTTCTTATATTAGGTTTAGCTTATCCTGAGATTTTGGCATATTTAGATTTCTTTGATCCCTCAAACCACGACACATGATACATATATAAATCAAAACAACTGTCATTAATAGCCCCTGAAGGACCAATATTCCCACATACTACTCGAATTTTAGATGCTTTCAGACACTAAGGAGATGCACTGCATTAATGAAACGTGAGATCTGTATAATTCAGTACTTGTATTGGACATGGTACATACCTGAAATAATAAAAGGAAATTGGATAATTAAATACCTGTTCACAAGTAAATCATATGTTAAGAAACATGCAAAATTCATATGTTTTCACGTGTTCTACAAAGTTATATGTCAATGGCATGAATGTCACATATATTGATGTGAACTGTAAAAACTGAAGCGTATGGGTGACTGAAGTTTTCATATTAGCCAGCATAATTTATGAACACAAAATGTAAATCACAGATACAGTGGTATGCCATGTATATCCTATATTTTTTTAAGATGCAACTCTTTAGTTTTTTCTGTATTCTAGTATGTTCAGAATAATACTGTAGACGAACAAATCCTATGAACCAAGGAGGAAACCTATATCAAGAGATGAATTAGCCCCAATCTTTTGGAAGGAAAATACAACTTGCTGGAGTTTGGAGAGCATAGTGTGCTCCCATGATTCAAATACAGAAAAAAATAAGTGTGTAAAGGCACAATGGACAGATATGAGATATCTAACAGAGGACCCTTGATAATTTATTTTGCTAAGTATTACAAACACCATACCAGTATGGCAGAGTCGTAGGGTGCCATATGAGAGTAAGCACCACCGAATTTGTAAATTTTACTTTTTTTTTAGGTGGTAAATTTTACTTGCATCATGCTATAAGAAAAGCTCGTCGTCGTTGCTCGATATTGAATTTGCACAAGTTAGCAAGCTTCCCAACTTAAAAGCAGACCTAGTATTTCGAATGGGGATTAAAGCACATAAAACTACTTATTTAGTTTAGGCTGAGCATGAGACCATGCAAAACCGTTGTAGATGCACCAAAGAAGGTACTCTCTCGAAACACATCCCACTATCACATTCTTGAAACTCCATCAATGTCATAGTGGTAGTGATATTACACACACACACTCGTAAAATATTCCTTAAAAGATTTGATAACACAAAGTTACAACATAACTGAATAATTGTCACAATCCTGAAACTCCATCTAGTCGTACTGGCAGAGATATTAAACTGATGAAAGAAAAGCTATCTATTATGAACACACCGGAATGGACTAATCCCGAGCTGTTATTCAATCAAACTGGACAATGACGTGAGACTTCTTAAACTATCTATCACTAATGGTTGGAGATCAATTGGAAAATGGGAGCATAACTAAGCAATTGATAAAAAAAGAACATGATCCTTCAATGAAACAATATTATACATGCCTTTATTACTCCAAACTGGTAAAAATGTGAGATAAAGAAGTAGTGATGAGTCACACAAAGTTGGAATAGCCATCAGCATATTAGCATAAGCCGCAACATCCAAGCGTACAAACCCTGCACTATCCATGCATTACTGTAAAAGTAATTTAGCTGCTACTTTCACCTAATTATTCTTACCTCTAATATTTATATTATTGTTGCATCAATAAGAGCATCTGAATATATTTGGAGAAAAAGCATATCCTAACTCTGGACCGCCTGAAACTTCTTGATCTTAAAAGGAACACTGATTATACTGAAACCTTCATCCAGGAGAGTGTGAGGAATGGCCAGAACCGACGGTGTTGCAAATTAGTCCAACAGTTGGCACATGACGCTAAATTTTATGTGAGCTAGTAACATTTAATGAAAGGAGATATCTTACTGATATTTGTGCCAGGTTAGTTCAGTATAGGGAAACAGTTATCTAGTTCAATCATGAATGTAAGATAGACACCATGATACAAACAGTGATGTGTGTGATCAAACTTTATGGTATCTGAAGACTGGCTTCTAATATAAATAATACCACCTTCAGAATGACAGATAGACACCATGATGTAATTATCAGAAGGTAGCTCAGCTCACAGGCTATAGTTTGTGTTCAAGATAAGAATACAACTCTAGGAAGATAAGAAAGGATAGAATAGCCAGCTCGAAGAATCGTAGATAAGAGCATAGGATATATCATGTTATTCGTAGCCAATTTTTTCTGATGAATTGATTCATGTTATTCATAGCCAACTCTTTCTCTACCTAAGTTCCTAAGAATCAACTCATCAGACACCCAACATGCAAAAACCATCAGAGATGCATGTACCTGGGTGCATAAAAGGACAAAGATGGGTGTGCCTCATATGTGAATTCCTGTATGGAAAAACAAAGATAGATTTATCCGAATTACTGTATGAAAATAACTGAACCAAAGAAGTTTTTTGTATGGCCATACATGAATGAGCTAGCATTCAAGACGATCTTTCTAACGGTTGCACATATGGATGCAGTATTCTGAGAAATTGATACAGAAGATGACATACACAACAATTGTTGGTGTAAGATTAGTTTCAACTTTGAGAGTCTAGAGTTGAAGGCATGAGCCATGGCCTTTCCATGGCATTTTAAAATGTGATGTAAAATAGTTTTTTAATATACATGAGCAGTAGGAGTAGGAGTCTCTCCAGCTGTAATTCCTTAAAAAGAATTGTGTAACATAAAAGAAAGCATAGTTGCGTGAGCCCATATATGTTGTGTTCTCTAGAAATACGATTAAATATTCAAATTTGTAAATAAATAAATTTCCAAGTGCCTCAGCGGAGCCTCGAAGAGAGCCTATGATAAGCATTGCCTCCACGGAACAACCATCAGAAAACATGGATGTGCCATCCCTTTCTAGTAGGTTATAATTTTTCAAAGGTTTCTTTCCATCACATCAGAAAATGCTAATAGAGCTAATCGTTCCATATTAAGTAACTTTCTCAAAACAGGTGGAGACGTTCATTACAAATGTTTTATGTTCCAGATAAATGGATGCATTACCAAGACACCGAACACAAACTACAATTATTTGTAGTTGAGCAGTATTATTACCTTCAAGCCATGCCAATTTTGAGCATTTCTGTAGATAGGTGATGTGGTTTGCCTTGGGCTGAACAAACTGAAGTCCCTAAAAAATATCACTGTAATACAGCTCAAATGGGCACAAACAGCGTTCTTGATTTAGCAAAATAGTGTTGTTAGCATCACTTAGCAAGAAAAAACTTGCACTGTTAATTAGGAACTGAACAATAGCATAGTCCAAGGTGGATACAATAAATAAAATGCATAATTAGCATGTTAATAAATTCTTAGAAAATCCCCATACTATGGTTGGCCAGACAAAAAAACAACTATAGTGTGGAACATGAATGTACACCATGTAGGGACAAATCAGAACTGGACTGAAGTTACTAAATAGTCTAGTTAATAAAAAAAAACTCAACTGCAGGAAATAGTCAATATATTTCTCAATTCATATATAGTTTAGCTGCAATAGAGAGAAGTTTCACAAATGAAATTTTCACAATGACAGCTCACCAAAATTATGCCCAAGTGTAAATAAAATCACTTTTAAGTTGGTGATCTATCTATCGTGGCATATGTGATATCTACTATTTTGATTCATGCATTCTTGTGGCACTAAAAAAAGGAAATGCATTGTTGGCAAACATAGGACAGCCTTGTACGGGGTACAACCTTTTTAAGAATTATTTTATGTGTGAAGCAAATTCTCAGTGGGTGGTCGGTTGACCTGTACATCTTTCTGCATCATAGAGGTTCATTGTATACACAGATCCCTTACTTTGCTGATTATTTTAACATATTCACTCGATTTCCTGGTAGTAGACTCTCCATTGTACCATCACGCATTCAGAAGAAAGTTCTGAGGTGTGTCAACGATATTTTTAACTGAAAACATAGGAGGAACAATAATCTATAATTTAGTCAGTCGTGCATTGGGATATTGGGGCAAGACATGTTGGTCATGAAGAATATTAAGTGGCCGTTGATGGTCGGAGCACTGAAATAAATATACTGGGAAAATAAGCTAGTCACTTACATGACTCCTTTTTAATACCTCTTATATCTCATAGTGTTGAGTACAATGGGAGGAACTCGGCCTAATTCTTTGGTTGTTTAGTGTTTACCTGACACTGGCAGTCCACCACAACAAAATCAAGCTTTTTTCTCCTGTCTCCCGCTTCTGAATTCCCGGATCATGAATACACTGCACAAGTAATTTCAAGCAATTCAACAGACGGGATACATCTTTCGGAAGGGTTTCTTCTCCTGCACATGCAAATAAATGAATGTTAGACATTAGCCAATATAGTTCCCAGTCAAACTTGTTGCATGGGAAGAGAAAAAAAAGTGCAAGAACACATAAGACGACCACAATTGCACAGCAAGAACACGGCTACCTCCGCGCAGAGTTTGCCTGCCTTCATGAACAAAGCGGTCTGAAGAAACACCGCACAATTCCGGGCCAACTGCACATGTACCAGAGGTCCAAAATGATCAGGATCAAATAAACCAACACTGATCCCTCCGTAAACCACCACAACAGTGCCGGCCCACCATAATCTGCAGCAGCACTAACATGCCAAACCGACAGAGAAGAAGAAATCACGGCTGACACCTGACAGCGCCACGAACCAAGGGGCAAGGCAACATCGACAACCAAGCTCCTTTTTCTAACGATTGCAAAAATTGGTTGCTCCAGTACACACGCACCCACGTTTGCCGCTTCTTGCCTGTAGGCCACACATGCACACCACACCGCTGCTCCGACGCATACGGCCGCGCCGCCATTTTCTTGGTCGCCGGAGACCTCCGCCACCGCCGCGCATGCTCCAGGTTGAAACCACCAGAGCAGCTTTAAAAGGGCCGGGCGCCCCAACCTTTTTTCGATCCTAACCATCCGGCTCAGCTAGTTAGTTTCACATTGTCATGAACAAAAGGAGCATCAGGCAAGGTTTGGAGTACCCAACTTACCTGTAGTCCACCGCTTGGATTACCTGAGATGCCACCAGCCGCACAGGTACCAGCTCGATCCGGCCATCACCGCTCGCACACACTGGAGCAACGCTGCCTAGGGTTTCGCCGCCGCCACCGGTTCCCGACCCTCTCTCCCCTGCCTCCACGGGTCTCCGCTAGCCGGCCACGGACCGATCCGCCGTCGCCAGATGCTTGCCCGTCAGCCCCAACGACCCTGAGATTCGCCGCCTCGAGATCCAACCTCGGCCTCAAATCCGGTCGGTGATGAATTGAAGCTTCTCGTCAGGCGCTCGGGCAAGGTGGAGACTGGAGAGCTCAGGGGAGGCCGTGAAGAAGACACGCGGAGAAGATTCGTGAGAAAAGGTACTACGTGGAGAACACATGCCGACACACGGGGACAGGACAACCAGTTCGTGGGGCATGACCTAGCGCCGCTTTGACCGGGTGCAGGATACTCAAACAGCTACATCCACCCAGGTCATAAAGAAACACATCACGTAACAAAGGGAAGGAACCCTGAAAATTCTAAACCGGCACCCAAACTACACATGAAAGAAACAAAACGGAAATCAAACCACCAAGTATCACACGTGTCACCAGGATGTGAATTCATAAATAGGCCTCAAAATTATGACAAAATAGATGTTGGTTCCCGGTTAATATATAACTATGATGGAACGGTCTCTAAGAGAGATTAGTGAACCGGGAGACAAGCCTCTCCGAGTCACCTATGAAGTAAATGTATATCTCAAGCTTCACCTTCTGTGAGCTATGGCTATCTCTACGAGGTGTGGTGTTGTAAAAGATGACCCCCTCTTCTTTCTGGAGAGGTTGGTTTTTTATAGTCATGGTGACCTCCTACATGGCCACCTCCTATGGCCACCCCACCGTCTTCAGAAGGGCGGTTTGGGAGTCCCTCTTTACTCTTGATGGGACAGGTGAGTACCATGGCCACGAGGGATGGTGTGTCCGCCTATTCTGGGACATCACTGCCCAGCTGAGGTCATTGATGACTCGAACCGCCTTGGGAATGATCGTCTCGGGCTGATTCTCTAGGACATGACGGGGGAGGTTGGTGGAGCTCTCCCACCCTGTTCTTAGCCGGCCTAGAAAGGATGCCGCACTACAAAAAGAAGTCGTTATCTACCACAGCCAAAAATCATTGGCTATTGTCTTTCCTTGTTATTCGTCTTCATGTCTATCGGCACCTTAGGCAAATCCAATGCTCCAAGATTGTTTCCTCCGGTACTCTCCACCAATGAAGTATGTACCATTCTAGAATAGATTCAATAACACCCAATTGCACCATCACTCTCAGTATATTGCAGCATAACAACCCATCCCTGCTGAACTTGCATCACTCATAACTGTATGTTTCAGACTCCAAGTTAGCCTCAACCTTGTAGCTCTTCTTTTTCATAGCCATAAATGGAAGTTTTAATTCGCATAACATCAAACTTTTGGCCAATGCTGGACATTGTAGGATATAACTTTCCGAAGTTTAGCACGAAAACACAAGTAGATGGGGCGTGTATACACCTTCTATTCACGAGGGTAATCTCCCCAGAGTCTAACAATCTTAACTTCGCCCTTAAACTCAACTGAATCCTCAGCAACAATAATTTTTCTACTGCAACTTCAAGTAATGTTGGAAAGAATGATTTAGGATGTTGTGGGGTTAATGTACATTTTCAAAACATCATTGAACCCCTCAATGTGAACAATAGTTTGTCGGAAAGGAAAGAACCTATCCTTGAAGTAGGCTGACACAAATGTAGCTCTAATATGAAATAGATCACTGAAATGTGTGTTATCCGCAACATCATGTTTGACTATCATCTCTGCCCACATCGTTTCAAGCTCCTCAACGGACATGCCATAGTCAGTAATTTCATTTAACTCCTTCCTTAGGAAATCATGCTTTGACAAGAAACTTCCCAACACGGCATGTGTATTCTGCATGATGTGCCACCTACAGTTTTTGTGCCAACAATCCGGTAAAGATGTCAGAATTGCACTTGCCACATCTTGATAAATTATGAAGTTTAGTGGCCGAAGCCCTCCCATAGCTTCAAGAAAATCCTCAAGCCGCCACACAAACTCCCCATGTTTTCATTCCTAAGGAAACAAAGCCTAGCTAGATAGTTTGACCATATCTATTGATTCCAATGAAGGGGCAACTGGTATATGGTACATATTTGTCATGAAAGTTGTGTCAAATGAGAGATAACCGCTGCAGTTTTTGTACGTAGCTACTGCTGACCCATCTACCCAGAAAATGCGGTCCACCTTATCAGCATGATCTGTACTTAAGTTGAAGTAGAAATATGGATCATCCTTTTTAATTTTCACAAAGTGCGAAGGCAACAAGGACATGTCTTTGGACGTGTTTTCTGTGTCTGTGGTAGCCATGAAGTTGCTTTCATCATTGCCGTCATAGGGTACATTGCCCAGACCCACATACAATTTTCCCATGATCCTTAGTATCCTGCCAGAGCAGAGAGGTTAACCTTTTGCAAAAGCCTAACAAAATCATTTTCTTCCTTAGGAATTGCTTTATGAGACCTTAAGTATTTCTCATGGAAAACTTCTTAATCAAATTTTGATTGTGCTCTTCTAGGAAGTATGTTACATGCGACTTATGAACTTTCCTTTTTAACTCTTAGCCTAGCCTTGCATTCCTTTTTTCTTAGTGATGCTAGGTTCCTTTGCCTAACCGGTGTCACTTCTAGCTTATTAATGTCTTCATTTTTATATTCTTGTTGTAACCTAACAACTATTTGTCCTTCTGCCCATCAACAGTAGAGCTCTTGGATGTACTGCACTTGATGGAAAATCCAACCATCTTGGTATATGGGTTGTATTGCTTCTTTGCCCCATCCCATGATGCATGGGAAAGGTGTTTGCACTTCATTTTGGCCGCATGACGTTGAATGCATCTCATCGTAAATCATCACCTTCTGAATCATCAGTTGAAAGGGTTTGACTTGTTACAACCTCCATGTCAGCGGATGCTACGCTCTGAATTTTTCGTTTCATTTGGATTGCTTGAGGTTTTTGTGTTCCTGCCTGAGATATGTTGCTTTTGGAAATCATCATACACACTTATATCATCAATGACTGGTTCGTTAAGATGGAGCATAGTTTTCATCCATATCTGCGAAGAAAATGCAATATTCTTACTTCTCATTTCCGCACAAACCAAACTTGCAACACCAGTAACAAGCACATGAATTGACATACAAGATGTATTACTTGAACTAGAAACTAAATTCCTACTAGTTGGTGGTGTAAGTTTATTTTTCACAAGCATATTTCTTTAGTTGTGTTGCTGTCTCGTGTACATTACATAACTGCATATCCAGTAAATTCATGAAATTTGCATGCATACTAACAATACTTCTATTCCTTATTTTTACAATTCATGATCAAGAAGACTTTCAAATTCATGGTTACAAGCTGGACCAAACAATGGATGTCGAAGTTGAATAGAAACTTTCGGGAAAAGTACATGATGGTACCTATTATTCATCGGTGTTCGATGTTCCTTTTGCTTCAGGAGATTGTCCGGAGCTGCCCTTTTTTACATCGAAGTTACATGGATTTGTGCAAAGGAAGAACTTTTTTCATTGTTCCTCTAGTTCATCATGCTACTTGTTGCATGTGCTATCTTAAGTTTGGATAATGATATCTTATATGCATAGTTTTTTTTCCATAGGAGTACACTTTTTGAATAGGTCCACATAAATACATGCTCTAGACATGCAGGAGGTTTCTCTACCTGAACATTCCCATGGATTTTGTGTGTGCATGTGAACACATGTCCCTTTACATGTGTCCTACGCATACATCATGCTAGTTGCTCAACCAGGTTGTAGTTGTCCTGTAAATACTGCTATGGAACTACATATTTTCATCGATTTTGCAGTACAAATTTTACAATGCATGTAAGATACCATGGATTTTGCGGTACGAATTTCAGATCTAGAACCATGGTTGTAAGAACTCATGTTATAGGACAGATTTGGGCGATACGGGGTGGTCATGAAGGTTCTGTTACCTATGTGCTTTAATTTGGAGAGGTAGAATATCAGATCCGCCTGGTTGTTTCGAAGCTCCAGATGTAACTTTTCTCTCTTGGAGCAATCGATTCTGCAACCATGGAGTTCTGGGTGTCTCACGGCTAGAGGAAGAAGTAAATGGAGTTAGGGTTCTCGGGAGAGGTGGGTGCATTGGTGGGGATGTCTTTTTCCTCGGCACAGGCTCACGTGATTTGTTTTCATGGATGTTTTTTCCCTAGAGCTAGGTCGTGCCAAAAATTCTGGCGCACACGAAATGCCACGCAGAAAACAACAAAGGGACCACATCCTATTTTGGGAAAGGACCCAGAGGGACCACATGCTATTTCAGGTAACTTGTCGTTCAGACATGGGGGCATCCCAATAGACTAACCGGTGATAGGATACTGTGTAGCAGCGTCCTATAACACATGCTCCTTGATTTAGAAGGAGTACTAAAAGTAACATGTTATGGCGCCTGTTTTATTCAGCCTTCTAGGAAAGACTGCATTTATAGGTCTTATTATCATTTCAACCTGACCATGGAGAGTAAAGGAGCTGATGCCAACAATGATCTATATTTTGCTGAAGCCATGTGCATGCATGGTGATTATGAAACTTATGTGCTCACCTGTATCTGCAAGGTCAAACCCGATGACAATGGTGGACGTCGGCATAGAGGTGTGCCAATGACAATTGCCCTTGAAAGCCATCGGCGTGTGCACATTTTCCTTTAGTGGCTTGAGGTTGTACACTCCCAAGGCGATGCGGGTGGTCGTGGATCTATGTTCGGCAGCAGCTCCAGCAAGAGGCATCTAGGACCAGCGGCCATCCTTCTTCTCTCGGTGTTGGCGTTGCAATTGTCGCCTTCCACAGATCGGTCGTGTGAAATAGTAACACCTCACATAGAGATCTATAGCTGTTACCAATTGATTATGTATGTTACTTCCTCCATTTACAATTACCTAACATTCTAGGTTTAGTCAAAGTCAGAGTTTGTAAAGTTTGATCAGATAGTTGAAAACAAATATCAACACCTATTTGTGAATGGAGGGAGTATAAACTATGACCAACACTACTCTTTCAGGTTTTGTGTGCATCAAGCCTACGTGGCTCTCCGCGAAACAGAATTTCGCCCCGCTATGTTAATATAGAACCACACTATACAACCAACGAGAGCTGCGGAATGAAAAAAAGTGTTGGGACAGACGCAAAAACATTCCGAGAAGAGAAGAAGAAACAAAATGTAGACTAAGGCGGATCAACTAAGTGATGGTGAACCGCAACCGTTTCGTCCTCCGAAGATGTACCACCATGCTCCTAGTAAGCGTCAAGTACTACCAAGCAACACCTTTAATAAGGAAAGCGAGACACTCGAACAACTGATTTTAGAGTTTCCAGCACATAGAGAGAAGTGAATATAGAGTAGCCAGGACGCCCTAGAGGAAAGGCGCTTAGTTGATCCACCCTAAATTTGTCGCTGCATCCTGCCCGGTAAGTCTCTCTCCCCCATATTGTTTCGCCGTCAATTTATTACTGAAGCCGCCCGCTCCTACCTCTGGTGGAGGCCCATCTAGGCCGCCACCGTATGTCCCACTCTAGACTTGTGGTGGAGTTAGTGTAAATCAAATTTTATACTACACAAATCAAACCAATATTTTTTTATTTTCTCTCTGGTATGAACCCCCGCATCTAGGCGAGGTGATGGCGGGGAATACTTTTTTTTTTGGCAATGATGGCGGGGACTTCCAACATGTTTTGGTTTCCTGCTCCCCACCAACCCCTTTTTTAATTCAAAAGTGGGCCAAACTTCTAAAAAGCAGCCCACCCGAGAGTGGAGCCTATCGAAGCACTCTTGAGAGTAAGATCCTTGGCTCCTCTTCATTCTCTACAGGGGTCTAGTTAGGGGCCTTGCACAGGAAAAGCTGATTCGGGTATCTCTCGGTGTTCTCTGAGGATTGTATACAATACAACTATCTACGACACCGATCCAATCTACAGTATAGTTCTTTTCCTGCTCAGCTCGGTGCTGATCCGGACTCCCGGAGACGTTCCAAACAGGAGGCACGAAGCTAATCTCCTGACCTACGGCCGCAATAACCTCGATGATGGCGACCACGCCACCTACGATGACCGCGGAACCACAGGACAGGCCGCGGCGGCCTCCACCGGTGTAAGTAGCAGCACTACAGCAGTAAGTACGATTTAGCTTTACGTTGGCCTGCCGCCGCCTTGATTTCTCATCGAAATCACGTCGACCTATACACGATTCGATCCCTGGGTTCAGGTCTTAGGTGGTTCTTCTTTTTTTGAGGGGAATAAAGTGGAGTATACTCAATTACTCATCGATCTAGTTCCCCTTATGCAGGTGTGAGTTGCACGAGGCACCATTGGCACCCATGCAGACCACCACAGAAACGCTCGCGCCGCCGCAAGCCTCCTCCCAGGAGCTCCTGGAGGTCATTGCAGCACTGGATAGATCTTCCATCGCTGTTGCTTCGTCATCAATGGACTCCTCTCCACCCATCGTGGCCACGTGCCCTACTAGACTCTTCATAAAATACTTCGTCAGAGTTGATAATGGGGGATATGTCCACACGTATCCTGATCGGGGTGGGCCGTTCAAGAGCTTAGACGAAGCTCAGGGAGCTATTAACGCCCATCACGTTGCTCAGCGAAGTAACCTGTATGTGAATCCTTTCAACTTTCCTAGATTTCTCTATTTCTGTGTGTCCCGTTCACACTTAGGAAACCACTTCCCAGTAAGTAGAATCTAGCAATCAATCATTCACCATGCTCAATGTCTGAACTAGATGCACGGAAGGCCTATCAGATGAGGAGAAGGCCGTCCGAAACGCTTTATACTGGTACCATGATGGCACAAGGAAGCACTCCGCAGAAGCTTTTGCATCTTGTACAACTCGTAGCCCTACGCGGGAATTGGTTAAGGCTTTGCTGGACAAGCACAACGATGACAATGGTCTTCTGGGGGTCTGCTCCCTCACTCTTACCTTTTCTTGTTGCATGATTCCGTAAATGCCAACGTATTCATGCTACACTCACTAACATTACCTATTCTTACTATTTTAGGATCACGCATATGAGCTGAAAGATATTGTGAGACAGAAGGAATGTTTTGATGGGAAGGGCTGCATTTATAGGTCTTATTCTCATTTTAACCTGACCATGGAGAGTAAAGGAGCTGATGCCAACGATGATCTATATTTTGCCGAAGCCATGTGTATGCGTGGCGATTATGAAACGTATGTGCTCACCTGTATCTGCAAGGTCAAACCTGATGACAATGGTATTATCTACTTTGATCTTTACGATTTTAATTTCTCAAACTTGTTGTGCACTCCTACTCTGTAGCATTTGTGTGCACTCTTCAGTAAAGATATTACTAACTAATAATAAGTTAGCAAGCAAACATGCGAAAGATTAAAAAATAAATCTAAGCAATTGTTGAAGATTGTAACGTCAGCAAAGTTGATCTCGCTAGCCAAGCTTTTTTTTAACCTATCGATCTTGCACATTAGTCAATCAGGTATTAAGGTCAGAATATCATTTTATAAGGCTGACTTAAGTCAAATGGGAATGGTATGTAGCTATGTCAATGTTGTCAACCTCAATTGGTTCACCTATTTTTTTCCTCTTTTTAAAGGGGAATGCCATGTGTGTGAAGTTAAAATGGAAGACATGAAGCACCCTACTGTTGGTGTATACAACCATGGTCGCTGCCCCAAGTTACGTGTTAGATCACATCGTTCCGGTGCATTTGGAGCTGAGTTATTTGAGAAGGTATGATAATTTACTACCCTTCAAAACTGGCCTTTTTCATATGTTTAATTGACTATTGTGGACACTGTCAAATATTTTCCTAGCATGCATGCATACAGAATCAAAATTAATTAGCCAGCCAACTAACAGGCTGCAGCTAAATTATTGTCTATATATTTCACTTCTAAAATAGCTGCAAATTAGGATAGATGACTGTACTGCCGTCCAGTGAGGATCAAATATTTCAGAGAACGATAACTAACATCTTACTCCATTTTGCAGTTATACGCCGTGCATGATGAGGCTTGGCTGGTAGCAGAGGAGGCTAGGGTGAGACAGATGATTAAGGAAGGGATGGAGGCTAGGCGCAAGTTGGAGGTGGACAACAAAGGAGGTGATAGGATTAAGGAAGTGAACGAGGCTAGGCGCAAGTTGGAGTTGGACAATAAAGAGGATTACCATGGAAAGATGGATAAGTATGTCATACCAGCTAAACGAAAATGACAACATGATCAACCTAGCTTTCATATTCAGACACCACACCTAGACGAGATCAACCTTTTCACTTCAGAAAACACTTCCGTAAAGGCCGTATTGTTTTAGACCATCCGTTCCTAAGGAAGTGGTTGGTTAAGGCTTTACTGGACAGGTACAACCAGGACAATGGTCTTTCCGGGGTCTGCTCCCTCCTTCCCCTTTCTTGGTTGCATGATTCCTTGAATGCCATCGCATGATGTTGCACTTCCTGACACTGTCCATCATCCCATGCTAACTTATATTAGGATCTTGCACATGAACTGAAAGATATAGAACCATGTTTTGACGGAAAGGCTGCCCTTATAGGTCATATTCTCATTTCAATTGTGAGCAATTACACTCAACTTGAAACACTAAGCACGGGGAAACAAACTTCGCAAAGTAATGACCCTGCTTGCCGGCCAGGCAGGTAGCACCATCAAAAGAATGATCGTCAGGCAGAGCGGGAGCGGACAGGCCAAGGCTGTCTCCTTCATGGCTGCTACGGCTTCTTCATCTGTTGACTGGACCCTACGGCGTACTGTGTCTGCGGGTATGTAGGGTGACATTGGCAACCGTGGAGATGTGCTGAAAGTGGAAGCGGAGGATCTGCAGACCAGACTCGCAAGATGTGCTCAAAGTAGGCGTCGTATCTTATGAATCCGCAGCTTTCCTGTATCCCTGCATCCGTTCATTTTCAGCCGAGCAATCTAAATCCTATGCTTCGGGTAGAGTCAATGGAAAATTTGCAATTGCATGCCCGCTTGTGAACTTAACCGACGTATCCTTTTGCCAAAATCCCCCTAACTCTCTAATCGCTGAAACCCCACCCATGCTCCCCTGCAGATCATGGCATCGGTTTCCCCTGCCGCCGACCAAGGATGAGAAGACCACGGACGCGCCCGTCGGCCTGTACCCCTCAAGTTCCTCTGCTGTGCGCGCCTTGAAGCCCGGCACCGCCTTAGACATGGTTGACCCTCCGCTGGTGCAAAGAATCGAAGAGCCTCGGCGCCACCACTGCCGGAGGAGTCTTTGAGCGGTGCCACCGACATGGAAGGCGGCTTGGCGAGGTGTATCCTATGTAGGGCACGCACCATGGATCTGCACATCGCTGAGCTCGACTTCAGGCCCGCCGGTGTCCCCTTGCTCTGTGTGTGAAATTTGATTTAACTGAATTTGTGTACCAATTAAACTGCAAATTTTGATGAATGACATTGTTTAGGTGAGGGTCTACTAGCTGAGTTCTGGAAGATTGTTCCAACGCAAAGGAAGCGGAGGCAATGGCATGCATGCCTGGATGGTTTACAACTTGGGTTTGGATTGGCAAATAATCCAGTAGTTCTTGAGATTGACAGTGCTTAGGCGGTGTCACCATTTCAGAAAAGGGGCATCAATGTCTCTAGATTATGTAACAGTTCCATAGAAATTAGGTTAATGTGTGATGTACTTCCTGAAGTTCGAGTGATAAAGATTGCAGGAGAACAAAACAAGTTCGCACATGAGTTAGGGGCGTATATTAGAAACACGGGTGTGGGTGATGTAGGCTATTGTAACTCATTGTAAATACATTCTTTTTGTTCATAAATAAAGTTCCCTTTTTGAATTGTAGAAGATCTGGACACAACTTTGCTCTGTTTTCAGTTCAGTTGTAATTACTATCCTAGCCTGCTACTATCTAACAAGCTGGTATGGTGAAAGCTTCTGGAAATTGTGATGAATTGAACACGGAGATAAAACGGACAACAAACATGGTCATGTTTAAGACTGTGAATCAGGTATAGATGTTCCTATATGTTAACAAGAAAAATGATTGCTGCCGGTACAACATTGTAAACTAAGATTTAGAACACATGGGAGTTCAGCTAGCACAGAAACTTTTATCCTGATACCAATCGGTACCTAATACTTTACTTCTGGAGGGTATAGGTGAAGCAAGAAAGCTCAGGGGGGACTGATGACATACTGCACTTGTTTCCACACAAATGCAGCAGTGATCAAGCCTCAGTTATACACTTATACGGAGACATGCTTTGACAATACTTAAACAAGTCACCCAAGAACACCTCAAATTGTAAATATGAACAAGGGAATAGGAAATTGTTTCCTTCTCAAATTTCCATTAACAACGTCTTACACTCACTTGTTTCTTGAAAATACAATGTTCACCAACGATCTACATATACACATTCTAAACTCCCAATCTTATTCAGAAGGCCAACAATGGCTTTCACTACATACACACCCAATAAAGAGCAACGGGAATCGATTAGCTATTCAGGAGGCCAATCTGCAAGTACTAGATAGTAGATACAATAGACACGAACTGGGAAAATTCAGAGCCTGTAGCAGGCCAATATAGTGTGATGCGAGTCTGTCGTCAGGAGTAGGTTGACAGCCGGCAGGGGCACCCACAGGAAAAGCATTTGGTGTAAGCCCATGGGCACAGGCTGCAGACAGCGGGGCATCGGCATCCGGGACCGGCGGCCTCGCAACCGGCGACAGGAGTATCTGCACGGAGGCCGCCACAGAACTGGATAGGGCACGGAAGATCACGTCGGGCCGTCAAAGGGCATCTCGCTTCTGGCGACTGCGACCGGCTATGGATTTTCTTCGGGCGAAGCGAGTCGCGGATACGGTGCCGAGCTCATCGCCGGCGACGGCGACTTGGGAGAACAAGCTTTTTAGGGATAAGACGAGAGGTTGGAGGTGATTCAGGTTGTGACCTTTGGATGTTCCAGGGTTCATTTGCAAAATTAATGGGCTGGTAGCGGGCGCTTATATGCAAAATTACATAGGATTAAGCAGCCACATACGATTTAGATCAGATGGTTGAGACGCTTTGGATGCAGGGATACAGGAAAGCTGCGGATTCATAAGATATGACGCCCTCAAAGTATAAGTTTTTGTATGGGACATCAGACGGAGGTTTTCTGGGGAAGAAGGGGAAGGGAACAATGGCATGAACGTACAGTCGATCGGTGGACTACAAGCCGTAGACCAGCAGGAGATTTGGCATCGAGGCTTGGTCATTTTGCATACAGAGATGCAGAAGTGAGTTCCCCCTTGTCGCTCCCGTGGGCAACGGGAGGGAACCCTAACCGCCACCTGCCCAGGCCCTCTCCCCCTGCTCCTCCCTCTCCTCGCCGCCACCGAAGGGCGTCGCTGGGCAAAGCCCGGGCGCTGGCGGCGGCGGGACTCCTCTCCCCCTCGCGCGGAGGACTTGGCGCGGGCCTGCTGGTCTGCGGAGGCGGCTCCTCTCGGGTGGCCACCAAGTTTGGTGCTGGAGGCGCGGCGGTGGGCGGGCCTGCTGGTCTGCGGAGGCGGCAGAGAGGCGCTGGATGCTGGCGGTTGGGCAACGGCAGGCGGGGCCGATCTGGGCCTACAAGGCATGGCCGTTTTCTACTTCGCCTTTTATGGCCTGCCGCGAGGACGGCCTTGGCCGATTCGTTCGGGCGACCATGGGCAGCGCCACCAGGTTCCTGGCCGGGGGACGCAACCTGTTGCCAAATCTTTCTTCTCTGCCGCCATGGGCTTGGCGGCGACGACTTAGCAAGGCGGCGATCTAATTTCTAAACATCCTTCATCGTCATCGGGCGACGTATGGCGGCGTGGGGGCCTGTTCGTCCACGTCTAAGAACAAATGTGGCGGTTCTAGGATTCTTCTCACACCAAGTTTGAAGATCTGTCGGATGCTTCTTCCCACCAGTATGGGTGGATTGTCGTGTTCCGGAAGGCCCTGCCGGCGAAATTCATTATGCGAATAATGCCTGAAGATAGCTAGATTGGGTGGTTTTGGTCGTGCACACTTATGTTTTTTATCTGAGCGTTTGGTTTCAGAGGTAGCGCTTCGAAGCTCTGCTGGCTGTTAATATTATGGAGTTCGTTTTCTTTCCATGGTGCTAGCGGAGAAGGTCATCAAGCCAAGATTGGTGGAATAGCTATGATCATCGGATCTTGGTGTTGAGGTGGAATTGGCTTGGTGCTACGTGACTTGAAACAGCGACTGGTATGTGGGGGCGATTGCACAGGAGAAGTTCAGAGTCTTATCTTTCAGGGTGAAAATCCAAGGTCTGGTATTAATTGGTTCTGCCTGACAATGTTCTTGTTGAAGTCATTGTTTTCTTGTTGAAGTCATTGTTTTAAGAGAGATGACTTTCTTCAAGGTGAAAACCTAAGATCTATGATCGGGCCATGACAGCGTTTGTGCATTGTTTTTTTCTCGAAAGCGTCGCTTATGGAGAAGTTGATCTTCTGGTGTTGTTTTGGTGGTGTTATTGTTGCTGTTTCAAGTTATGGATCTCTGTAGCGGGGCTTTTCTTTTTTGTAATTCTTTTCTCTTTTTTGGTTGTGTCATGCTTTATGCCATTAAGGTATGATGTTGTTAGAGAGACTGAGTGTAATTGGTATCTCCACGATATTAATGTATGCTCCTTATTGAAATAATAGGTTTTGTATGTCTTACATCCCCTTTCTTTAAGGTATAATGATGTTGTTCTAGAGACTGAATGTAATTGGTATCTCCACGATATTAATGTATGCTTTTTATCGAAAAAAATAAGTTTTTATCTCTTACATCCCCTTTCTTTTGTGCTTGTTTGGTTCTTGATGGGATAGAGGAGGATCTCACGTTCCCACACGTTTGATATATGAGATCGATGGATCTCACTAAGCTGAGTTGTCCTTTCCGGTTCACATGATTACTTTTCACACTATACCAGAAACTGGAATGATTTTGTGGGCTGGTTCATTTTCCTGTCGGACCTGCAGCAAACCAACATAGAAATATATTCCATCCGACCCATAACTTGAACTGAAACTACAAAACTTGTTACGGGTCGGAGTGAGTACTTTTTTGTTGTCCACATAATGGACGTGACGTGAGGGAGGTGTTCAATTATCCCACGCCAAAACGAAGTTCACAAAAAGGTTCGCCGCCCATCAAATTTGGATATCACGGGCAATGGGATTTTCCTCCCGCCACTCACTACGGGATTCAGGAGGTATGCAGATGGCCTTTGCCGTCGGCACAGGCTGAATTGCCGTCGGCGTAGGTTTATGCCTATGGCAGCGATCGGTGTAAGGCCATCGGCAAACCTGGTGTCGGCGTATGTCTATGCCGGCAGCCACCATCGGCATACCTTCTATGTCAACGATATACTGCAGCTGTCGGCATAGATATGCCGTGGGGGACAAAATGGATGGCACGACCATCAGACGACGTTAAATGATATGCCGACGGCAATGATAACTCCCAAGTGCAGAAAACCTATTGTAGTACATTTTAATAAGAAAAGATTGCCGAATCCATGAGTAGTTGAAGGTATTGGTTAGCAAGTTTGACAAGTAAAACAATAAAATATGCAGCGTTTTGTATTTTGGATTTATAGGTGGCAGTTGTATAAATTGCTAATTGTAAATAGTGACAAGTGAATGCTCTTTATGAGACTCCCAAACTTCTATGCAACAAGAGGATAAGCATAAGTGTTTGTGTACTTATATGTAACAAGCGTTTTCAAAAACGGCATGGATTTACTCAGTAAAAAGGTTTCTAACAATATGATAAGTATCTTGTAAAGTTTTGTTCTTATTAGATGGAGCATAAATTAGGTGCAGCCAAGTGAATGAGAAAATACACCTCTTATGATGGATCCTATGATCATTTTCATGAGCAAACATAGTAATCATTAAAGTATAAATGGCCCACCGTAGCAGTTAGATCAAGGGTCCCGATATTAAACCCTCTAATGCAGATCGAAGTATTTGAAGATGGTTTATGTTATTTCGTCACTTCCAACACTCTTTATTACACTAAAGCGCAGGCCTATGATCCCATATAGGTGTAGTAATATGCAATCAAGCGTTCAGACATTACCATCATAGAACCACAAGCAAGATGAAAAATTGACTAAAGATTCTTTGCATATTATATAGAAATCATTGCCAATTCATCCTATGCCCTCATGAACATGGAGAACTGCTCACAATAGTGAAACATGGTATGCATCATAGGTATACTGATTACAACACAATCTGAAAATATAATCTCCCCACTTAAACAATATTTAGGGTTTAATCGATCACAAACTATGAGGGGAACGAAGTTGATCTTGGAGATGGAGATGGTGCTGATGTTGGGGATGATGTTGATGTTGATGGAGAGGGCTCCCCCTATGCCAAGGAGGAGTGGTGATGACGATAGCTTTGATTTTCTCCTTACCGGAGGCTCCGAAATAACAGAATATGCCCTCTCACGGAGTTTGAGAGGACTTTCGCCTCAACCACCTCTACAAATCGTGGGAAAAATATGGCGTAGATTTTCTGGCGAAACGGAGGCGTTGTTAAAAGGGAGAGTCGAGGCGAGATGAATATGCTATTGATGCATGCAAAATGCATACATGAAATTTTTAGTTTTTTTTTAACCTTGAAACTGTGGGGAAAAACCCCACACTAATTTATTAATTAAGAGTTAAAATATTTACAAAAGCAAAAACAAAGAAGTCAAACTAACTGCACAAAACTAGATGATAAAACTAGGCCAGTGCAGACTGTCTATCTAGGCAACAAGTTCATCCAAATGCTTCCTCTTAATCCTATGCACAAGCATGGATATGTCATGAACAAAAATCCTTTTCCATCCTTGAAAAGAGGGCCTTTGATACTGGAAAATCTTCTTATTTCCCTGTTTCCATATATTCCATCAGGCCCACCTCCATGAAAAAAGGTTTAGCAAAACCCACATGTGCCCTCAAAGCAGCTGACAGAATATCTTGCCCCTGCATCCAATCAATATGCAAGTATGTCCATACTCTCTGGCTGAAATTACACTCAAAAAACAAATGCATCCTATCCACATATGCTCTTGCAAAGCACAACACACAATGGGTCTCCTCTGTGACATTCAAGTGTCTGCGCTTCAGCATGTCTCTTGTATTCAGCCGATCACTGAGCAGAAGCCATGCAAAAAACTTATGTTTAATTATGCAGCTTGATTTCCAAATCCATATATACACTCCAATTACCTGAATATGTGCATGAATATGCTGATAATACTTAGAGGCAGTATAAAAGCTTCCCCAAGCATCAACCCATGAGTCATTCCCAACAGATAAAGGATTACGCCTCATATTGCTCATGAGATCCTGTAATTCCTCATAGGCTTGAGCAGATAAAGGGAGATGGAAAAGCTGAGTAATATCATTAGCTACATAAACCTCCTCAGCAGTGAGCTTGTCATCAATGGCATATGAGAAAATTCTTGGATATCTCTCATGCAAAGGAGTAGTAGAATTATCAAACTTCCAACAATCTAACCAAAACATGAAAGTATCTCCCTTTACAGGCAAAGCAGTGGCTACATGTCTATATTTATCAAGATGCTTACAAATATCCTTCCACCAAAATGAACCGCATAGATTCTTAGCCTGTGGAACTGAATGCTGATAATAATTTCTCCAAATAAGCTTGACCCAGGGAGTGTCAGTTTTATTATAGAATTTGTCCAAATATTTCAACAGGAGTGCCTCATTATGCTTCTGGAAGTGAACAATACCAACTCCACCCTAACTCTTAGGCTTGCACAACATCTTTCATGCAGCAAGGGACTGCTTAGGAGTATCAATATTGTCTCTCCGAAGACACTGTCTAAGAATTATATTTAACTGATTCAAAATCCTAGGAGGAATTTGAATTGAGCATAAGAAGAAGGTGGACATGGAAGATAAATTTGTAGTTTATTGCCACATATTTGCATCTTATATAATGTTATATCGATGTTTTATATTGTTTTGGGGGATTTTCAAAGATCTCCCTTATTTTGGTTATAAATCTGCAGAACATGAATCCATGTTTTGTGTATTATTTTTTTTTGTTTTGAGGGACCTATACGAAGTCAAATGGACCTAGGAGTTTTCAATGATTAATATTTCATGAAGATGAACATTATGGAGTCCTGAAATCTAATGAACGGAGGCACGAAAGCTGAAAGAGCCTAGGTGCTCTTTCCTTCCCGAGCGTCCACAGTCGAACAACCAAAGCCCTACCTGATAGTCTTGAACTAAAACTCTTATATAATGGTCCCCGATGAATCTCGGGAAGGAGGCGGAGCGCAACACAGAAACACCAAAATAGATCGAGAACCAACGAAGATTGGAGAGGGAACCTATGCCGGAGTCACCAGTGGTGGGATCTCAACCCTCTCCAAGATCTAAATCAACACCGCCATGATGACGAGGGAGTATTCCACCTTTGTACTATGGGTTTGTCAAAGTAGCTTGATCTATCTCTCTCTTGGACTATCAATGATTTAGCACCATATGAGCTGCCCAACATGATTATGGTCATCTATGTAATTCCATTGTGGTGGATCTCTACTCTGTAAGTTAATATTTGAGATTAGATCTCTCTTATGTGTGAGATGTATGAGTAGATGCATATTATGTACCCCTTTCTTTAGTACTTGTTTTTATTCAATTTGTATGAGAGAATATGTGGGGGGAACATGTGTATTAGATGTATTAACATGGTGTGTATTAGAAATTCATGATCTACTATAGTTTTTTACCTTTATACTGTTACCTAATTAGGGATTAAGTGAATTCATGTGCTATAGTTTCATCTAGTGGAAATCTAGGTGATATTGTTTGTTCAAGGTATCATATTTGATATTCAAACATCATGTCATAATACTTAAGGCTATGCTCTGTTTATTCTTAATTCTAGATTTATGGAGTTTTCTCTTTCTGGAGGAGTATAAGAGAGATGTGTTGCATCATCTCTATGTTACGACGTGATGCCCACATGAATGCTTATTACATATAAATAAGTTCCATCAATATTATATCGCATGTGAATTGTTTTATGTCCATTGCACCTTTATGAGAGATTAGACAAGCGAAACCATGAATCTCGGTCCACTTTTTATCCTAAGAAACACCTTTTACATTTATTTTATCATCCTTTACATTTTTATTACTTATTAAATTCTAAAATATGAAAATACTTTAATATTAGCAAATCCAACCAAAAATGCAAAAATACATTTACTTATTGTTTTTTTACTTTATTGCGTAGTTATAGATTGTTTTTACTATCATTTATTTACAAGTTTATTTAATTTTACATGAAGCCGTGTGATTGGCAACCACACGGTGGATTTGGGGAAAAAGGCATTATATTTTGTTTTGTAGGTTGTTTGAAGAGGAAAAAGAGAGAAATTATTCGCCAATTCCTCGAGAGTTTGATATAAACCCTCGAGGCACCTTGGTGGAAGAAAAACGTTTGCTACAACACTCTGCACTTGGAGTACGAATGAGTTGGTACACACGGAGTTGTTGCCATCGACTATCATCAAGAAGAAGAAATGAATATGCAGTTCTTGTGTGGAACTCAATTTGGTTATGCTCTAGCTTATGTGTTAAGCTTGATGATCAAGATATTGAGTATTTGATTTCAAGAGAAGAATTCAAGATATGGCCGGCTCTATGTCAAAGTCGTAATGTCTCATGAGTTGAGTTATGATTGACCAAGATATAGAGCATGCAATCAAATGAAGAATTCTTTATATGTCTCAAGATAGGATGATAGAGCATGAGCAGATAGAAGGTTGATGAAAACTAAGAGTGAAGATTGAATTCAAGTTGGTCAACAAATGAAGCATAAACAATGTAACACATTGGATCATGTGATCTTATGGTATGGTAAGCCTTGTCATTTATGCTTTCTGAACTAACTCAGCATATATGTGTCTTTGTGTTGTCTATGTGGGTTAGCTACCTTCCCATGGGTATGCATCTAATGGGGCCTAAGGCCACGTGGGTTGCCCGATCTCATGAATTGAGCAAGAACAAGAGGAGGTGAGGGATGAACACGAAGAACACGTCGAAGAACACGATGAACGCACGAAACACAACCCGATACAATTCCGGTTTACTCCCGATAGACCGAACCACTATCCCGATATAATATCTTGAGAGAAAGACACGAGGTAGAATCCCCGAGAGAAAGATCGGTATATGATTGGTAGAATCACACGAGTGAGAGACCGGTGGTAGAACCACAAGTGTGAGAGACTAATCATATAAGGAGTGCCTTGATACAATTGATTTGGTAATCTAAGGAGGGGGTTTCCCGAATACCAAAGGGATGGTGGGGCATAAGCGAAGTTGTCAATTAAACTCTAACCTAATGAAGGGGGAGGTGGGAGCCTATATATAGGGAGCCACTAAGGAGGGGTAGTTTAGGGAAATAAAGGTACAACCACAGCCAGTTGGAGGTGCTTTGTAGTGGGGGCGGCAGTGCCGGTGGAGTGCGGGCAACAGTGCTGGAGTGGGTCGAGCGGCAGCGCTGACCATGGTGCAGCAGTAGTGCTGGCCTGGAGCGTCCAGCTCCTATTCTTCCTTCTTCTCTTCCATGCCTCCGTCACCTCAGCCTTGAGTGTGGTGCTTGACGTTGATGCAGATGATGAAGCGAAGACCGTAGGTCGGGCTGCATCATTTCCCCCCACTTGAAAAAGAGTCGTCCTCAACGATAAGTCTTCATGAATGTGTAGAGGAGGTAGATGAAACCAACGCTTGAATGTCCCTTCACTTGTCAAGAGCCCTATCAATAGCACAAGAAAATTAAAGGAGCAATCAAAGCGTAGCCAAAGTTCAATGGATTTAGGAAGAGAGCGCAAGTAGAAGGAGGTCACCTTATCAAGATGTCGGTGTGCTCTCATTGAGAGATCTTGTGTAGTCGAAGTGTGCGGGCGAAACCATTCGTTGGAGCTCACTTGTATCATGCTCTCAAGAGCTCTTTTTGTCAACTCGTGCTCAATCGAGGTTGACATTGTCTTCCGCGTACCTACACACACAATAGGCAAAGAAACGAACGTGTGTGCATGGTATATGAACACATCATCCATCATGATGTTCAATTTCTTTTGCACATCACCATTAGAGTTAAGCAAAGCATCATAATAGATGTGGTGAATGTGCGGGGTAAACATGAGAACATGAAACATGGGTAAATGCAAAGTCTCCAAAATTTGAGAAAGCTATGGGGGCAATCTCATTCACAAGCATATTAACATCATTGCAAACCAAGCATTGGAAAGGGCAAGTATTCAACATTTTGGTTGCACTAATGGGAGAATATTGCAAGCATTTTGCACAAAACATGTTCAAGATTTTATCATTGTTGTTGACCAACCTAGGGAAAGAGAAACTGTTCATCAAGGTTGTCACAACACAAACATTATCATTTTCATTGCAAGCCATGAGAAAGAGCAAATGTTCGACATATTGCAAGCAATAAGAGAGAAAGTGAAACTCTCATAGCATGGCATGATCATATTATCACAAGCAACTACTTCCACATGATCAACAATGTTGGCACAAGTATCACAATGGATAGTGAAAGAATCATATGACATAGCAATTGTGTCATCAAGATCATGCATGCACTCATAAGTCATCATGTCCACTAGTGGGATCATGGCATCATCAACATCCATATAGGTACCTTTGTAGTCCCGCTCATATGAGGTAGGTGTTGTGGAAGTGGTAGGCTCCATGTGGCCTCCATGTTCATCTTCAAGCAAGCATGGTGTGATAGCATCATCTTCATGCACCATGTACATATTCTCCATGATCGGCGTCTCGGCATCCATGGAACCTATGGAAACATAAGAGAACACACTAGAGGTAGAGGGTAAGTTGTTAGAACTAGAAATGGCCTCACATGACCTATCAACTACCACTCTCATCTCACTTGGTGTATCACTCATTCTCTCGAAGTGGAGGCACTCAAGATCACATATAGTGGAGTCACTCATCTCACATATAGTGGAGTCGCTCATCTCACGTGTAGTGGAGTCCCTCATCTTCATGGAAATGGCATCGTCGATGTCCGAGCAACCTAGCAAAGAGGAAGACAACACAAGAGTAGTAGACGTTAATTTGTTAGAAATCAAAACATCCTCAGTCGACTCATGGGGTGGGTCACTCTTGCCCTCTAGGTCTTTGAAGTATGCGTTGCACTCGGCTTTATCTTTGGGTGTCATTTGGGATTCTCGAGCTTCTAGCTCGGCGAAGTATGCTCTCATCTCGGCTTTTTTGTGTGTGGGGTCATCATTTATATTTATCACTAGGAAAGGTGTATGTGTATATGGTGGAAGGAAAACTACACAAGTATCCCACCTTTCAAGAAAGTATCGAAAAAATGGTTCAAGTCAAGAGCAAAGTCAAAATTGTACCGGGGTATGCACACACACTCAAAACACATGCAAAAGGCTAAGAACTCTATATGTGGTAGGAGTGGAGTGGATAGCAAACGAAAATACCAACGGAAGAGTCTATTGTCAAATGTGGGTAAAATCCAAAGTTAAATGTCAAAAGTGGTGATCTATGCCAAGGAAACACGAAAACACACACAACAGAGAACAATGGGGGTTAGCGCGACCAAGGAAGTGAGCAAGTAACACACTACAAGGAAAAGGCCTATTGCCGGCGCACCAAAAAGGCCTATTGCCGGCGCACTTAGAGCCCGCCAACACAAGATGGTCCTAACGAAGACTATAAGCTCGGTGTCACGCCAACACAAGAGAGACCGTAGCTTGGTTGCATATGAGAGAAGCAACTAGATTTTCACAAGATGACACTCTTCTCTTTTCTCTCTTTGCGCTTAGAAGTTTTGCTTTCTCTTTTGTATCGGTGGACACACACTCTTTTTGTATCTATATTCTTTTCTTTTCTCTCTTTTTTTATATGCTTAGAAGCTTTATTTTTCTCTATGTATATGTCACATTTTTTCTTCTTTTGTGTATCTTTCTCACCGAGCTTGCTTCAAAGCTTTGCTCAACTCAATGCACACAAACCCTCACGGTCGTGAGACTTGTGCAATGCTTCGCAACACTCGGAAAGCCACTCTCAATGGGATAGGTACACAAAGAAAGAAAAGGGGCTACAAGGGGTAAGGGGGCAAGTTATACCTATCGATGTTAGGCGGTTTCGGAACACGAACTTGCGATGATCGAAGGGGTGTCGATGATGGTGTCGAAGTTGCGCCGGAATCCGGGGTGACAACGGTGTCGTCGCGGTGTTGATGGAGGCGCGGAAGTGAAATGGACAACCGATGCATTCCACAATGAAATCCAAACACAAAAGTCAATGCCCGAAAATTTGGGTCAAAACAACCGATTGAAGTTGTCAAAATTTTGGAGTCAAACGAGCTCGGAAAAGTTGTCAAAATGGAGTCTAAATAGTATGAGATAGGTGTAAAAATTTGGGATCAAACGTGAGTCAAAAGTGTGTCAAAATAGCTACAGCAGCGGCAGTGCCGTGGTGTTTCAAGCGGCAGTGTCGTGGTGCTTCGGCCGACACTGCCGGGGTGATGCTGCCAGCACTGCCGGTGTGGTGCTGAAACGAGCGGTTTTTTTGGCGTGCGCGCGGCAGCGAGTGGTGGAGATGGTGGCCTGCTGCTGCGGCTCGGTGGGATGCGGCTTGGAATGATGGGCGCGCTAGCTGCGGCGGCAGCAGCGAGGTGCAGGTGCGGGCAGGGCCGAGGAAGGTAGCTCGGTGTGCTGGCGCGGGGGATCGGTCGGTGGTGGGTTGGTGCGAGCCAGGCGATGGACGCGCTGGGGCGTTGGAGCTAGGCTCGCGTGATGCGGCCGGGCAGGGCAGGGCTGGGCGTTGACCCGCGGGAATGAAGAGATGGCGGCGCTGCGGGTGCGGTGGGTGTGCTGCTGGCGTGCTGGCAGGGCGGGTGAGCTGTGCTACGGTAGGGAGCTGGGGCCAGGTGGCAGCGTTCAGGTTGACCTTCTCGGGAGGAAGATGAACCTCGATGAACTGCCCGAAGAACACACGAAACTGGCCACAAAAATCGTCGAATCACAACAAAATAGAAGGAATTGGAGCACGGAATTTGGGGAAGGTGTAGATCAGCCACTTAACAACAGATTTGTGGATTAAAACCACAAAAACCGCAACAAATCCGGTGATCAAATTTCGAGCTATTTTTTGGGGCAATTTTTTTTGAAATTTTTTGGTCGAAAATGGAAAGTTTTTTGGGTCAAATTCGTGGCAACCTTTGCTCTGATACCATATAATGGGGCCTAAGGCCATGTGGGTTTCCCGATCTCACGAATTTACCAGAACAAGAGGGGGTGAGGGATGAACACGAAGAACACGATGAACGCACGCAACACAACCCGATACAATTCCTGTTTACTCCCGATAGCCCGAACCACTATCCCGATAGAATCTCTCGAGAGAAAGACACAAGGTAGAATCCCCGAGAGAAAGATCGGTATACGATTGGTAGAATCACACGAGTGAGAGACCGGTGGTAGGATCACAAGTGTGAGAGACTAATCATATAAGGAGTGCCTTGATACAATAGATTTGGTAATCTAAGGAGGGGGTTTCCCTAATCCCAAAGGGATGGTGGGGGCATAAGCCAAGTTCTCAATTCAACTCTAACCTAATAAAGGGGAGGTGGGAGCCTCTATATAGGGAGCCACTAAGGAGGGGTAGTTTAGGGAAATAAAGGTACAAGCACAGCCATACAATGGTCAAATAACGGTTCAAGTTGGAGGTGCTTTGTAGTGGGGGTAGCAGTGCCGGTGGAGTGCGGGTGGCAGTGTCGGAGTGGGTCAAGCGGCAGTGCCGACCATGGTGCAGCGGCAGTGCTAGCCTGGAGCGTCCATCTCCTCTTCTTCCTTCTTCTCTTCCATGCCTCCGTGACCTCATCCTTGAGTGTGGTTCTTGATGTTGACGTACATGATGAAGCGAAGACCGTAGGACGGGCTGCATCAACATCCAGAGTAAGATCTCATATAGCCCATGAGAGGACGTCATCATGTGGTATTGTCATCAAGGTTAATAGGGGCAAGTTCAAGATGAGCATCTCAAGAAGATCATATGTTTGAATCCCGACGTCCATTTAGTGATAATGGACATGTGAAGATGTGCCTTAATGAAGTTATCCCATAGTGGTGTATGGGGAAGAAAATCATGTGTCTTCACGAAGCAATAATGATCAACTAAAGCATTCCGTCCTGAATTAATCTTGAAGCGTCATCATCAAGATCAAGCGGGATGCACAAGGCAAAGGTATGTCCATGCTAGGTTGTTGAGAGACCGGGTTATAGGATAGATAGACACACTATCAAGAGGGGCTTTCGTTTGGGTAACTTGACCGCATCATCATCTCAATCTTTTGCATGCTTTGCATCCCTTTATTCTTGTTGCTTCTTGGTATTTCTCTGTGTGAGGTTCTTTAGCTTGTTGCTAGCTTCTATTGTGTTATCGAGTTTGGAAGTTTTTACCGGTTCTTTGTGTGGAGAGGTTTCAGTTTTTGTTGGGGTTCTATTTGTTGTTATCTTTCTACAAAAATTGGTTTCATCTCAATCAGAGTTTGGGAACTATGTGAAATGTTTTGCTCTTTCGAGGAAACTACAGTTTGAGGGTTTCTATGCGGCCCATTGATACGTTTCGGCCTATGCCAAACTTCTCCTGTATATGTTGAAAGGCATATCAGAGAGTTATTTTGGCTCCCGCCAAAACTGTTCCGGCTCCAGCTGAAAGTATTCCGGCTTTGAACTAAATTCGGCGAGGAGTCCAGCGAGCCGGTTTCTGATCGGCCTAGGTAGCGGAATCGCCGCACATCCAGCAAAACGGTTTGGCCGTCGGACTAGATCGGCGAGAGAACCGGCGCCACCGGTTTTCGGTCGCTGGAATTCCCCCAAATGGGTAGTTTTCTCCCTTGGACTATAAACAGCCCTTCTTCTACCTTGAAGAGGTAAGGTCAACCATTACCTCGAAAGCTTGCTCTCTCTCTCTCATACTCCATTATTGAACCTCGAAAGCTTGCTTCTTCTCCATTCCGTCCTATGATTCTTGCATCTTCTTGAAGGATTTGGAAGATGAGATCTAGATCTACAATACCCACAGATACCTTCAATCCGGATTATGGATTGTAGTATTGTAAGTTTTTTCCCTCGAAGACCTAGGTTTAATCGAACCTTGGGAAGCACTGCTAAAATGGTGTAAAGCAAACATCTACAAGACTTGCTAGTTGATTTTATTTTACGTTTACCAGACCTTTCCAGTTTACTTTGATTGGTGTTGTGTTCGATGTATTAAAATAGGCCAGGGTCAAGAATTCTCCTGCAGCTATACATACATATAGAAATGAAGTTCAAATGTGTAGTAAATAAAATAGTGATAAGAGATTTGTGTGCAGCACATCCGTAACTATTGTCCCTAAAACCAGAGGGGACAAGAGTCTCTTGGTCCAACCATTGTCCCCACAATCGCGTAACAACAGTTATTAAGTAAATACATACATACCAGAGCATTAAGATAGATGATTGTGTTGTTGATCCCGAGTGAATCACTAAACGTGTACCGTTACTTTCCCCAATGTGTCACTAAGGTTTACCGATAGCACGCTCTTCTCCTCTCATCCCACCTCTTCCCATGATCAATCCGAGAGACATGGGTACTATCCTTGAATCAAGGCAAAGATAAAATGATACATTCTTGTGCATGAATGAGTCTCTCTTTATAATCAATGATATAACAATTATTTCTCAAATTTTCTATGCAATAATCAAGGATAGAAGAGACCATATCTTTAATTTTATTACAAGCAACACAAGTTTCATAATTTTCAGACATGAAGGATTCTATTTCAGAAGCTCCCATAAATAAGACAAATTGGTCTACTTCTTCAAATCCAAGATGAATATAGTTATTCTAATTATAGTTCACAAAAAACTTCTTTACTAAAGCCACATTGGAATTTAAGATGGTTGGTATCCTGTTCAGAGCAACAATTTATATCATGGCATTTAAGCAAAATTTTAGCAATTAGATTCAACTTTTGTAACATGCTTCTCATGACTTTACCCTTATATGATTCTCTATACTTTATAAAATGTTCCATAGAGGTAGCATGTTCTTCCATAACAACAGTTTTTTTTAGGTTTTCGGTTTTTCAAAATTTTATGGATTTTTAGGTATATAAGAAAAATAGAACAAGACAAAAATAAACTACACAAGAGTAAACAAAACAAAACACAACTATACAGAAATAAACTAAGCACAAATAAACTAGAGAAGAAATATAAAATAAAAACAGAGAGAGACAGGTAAAGTGTACTCCCCAGGTGAACTTATGAGTAGAGAGCTATGCCTCCCGGCAACAACGCCAGAAAATAGTCTTGATAACCCACAAGTATAGGGGATCGCAACAGTCTTTCAGGGTAAAACCCAAATTTATTGATTCGACACAAGGGGAGGTAAAGAATACTTATAAGTCTTAACAACGGAGATGTCAATTCAGCTGCACCTGGAAAAGCACTAGTAACAGGGGTGATGTGAAAGCAGCAGTAATATGAGAGCAATGGCAATAGTAACACAGCAGCAGTAGCACAGAGGAGATGGCACCATAAAATATTTCAGTGCGTAGTTGACTGTAGGGGAGATGACAGAAGGACCGGGGTTCTCAGCTATCTACACTAGTGGTAACTCTCCAAATAACATGTGTTGGGTGAACAAATTACAGTTGAGCAATTGATAATTGTGAGCGAATGACAATGCATGCTATAATAATATAAAGTTTACTGTAGTATTTAATTGGGCATTACAACATAATACATAGACCGTAATTCAACTGCGTCTATGACTAATAATCCACCTTCAGATTATCATCCGAACCCCTTCCAGTATTAAGTTGCAAGCAACAGATTATCGCATTAAGCAATGTGTGTAAAGTAAATAATAGAATTATCCTTAGACAAAACATTGTTGTTTTTCCCTAGTAGCAACAACACATCTACAATAATCTTAGAAGTTATTGTCACTCTTCCAGAAAACTAGAGGCATGAACCCACTATCGAGCATAAGTACTCCCTCTTGGAGATACATGCAACTACTTGATCAAGGTAACTACAAGTACCATAGAACATGCAAGATCTTAAATAACAGTAGTATGATAATATGATGAACAATCTGATCACAATTCCACAATTTATCGGATCCCAACAAACACAACACTAATTACATCATATGGATCTCAATCATGTAAGGCATCTCATGAGATCATTGTATTGAAGTACATGGGAGAGAGAGTACCAACTAGCTACAGCCCAGAACCCGTAGGCCAAGGGGGAACTACTCACGAACCATCATGGAGTCGAAGTGGAGGCGGTGGAGTCGATGGAGATGGCTCCGGGGGTCAATCCCCGTCCCAGCAGGGTGCCGGAACAGGAACTTCTGAACCCCGAAACTTGTCTGGACGATGGCGGCGGCGATGAAACTTTTCGTGGATGGAGGCTGGTTGTTTCAGGGTTTTCGAATTTTAGGAAATTTATAGGCGGAAGGGAGAGGTCGGTGGAGGCCAGGTGGCCCCACACCACCCCTAGGCACGGGCCAAGGCTAGGCCGCGCCCAGGGTTGGTCTGGCCGCCCTGTGCCACTTCTTAGACCCCCTCTGGACTCTATCTTCGTTACGCAAAAATATTGAATTCGGCTTTTGTTTCGTCCAATTCCGAGAATATTTCATGTACAACTTTTCTGAAATACAAAACAACAGAAAACAAAGAACTAACACTGTGGCATCTTGTTAATAGGTTAGTGCCGGAAAATGTATGAAAGTTCAACGAAGTATGAGCAAAACATATAAATTGGTGTAAAACAAGCATGGAGCATCAAAAATTATAGATACGTTTGAGAGGTATCAAGCATCCCCAAGCATAACTCCTGCTCATCCTCGAGTATGTAAGTGATAACAAAAATAACTTTTGAGGTGACATGGAAGCCAACACAATCTTGATCAAACATTGTAAAGAATTGTGAGCTGGGATCTAAGTACTCTAAACATAGACATTATAGATACAATTCTAACAATATAACTTAGCAACTATGTTATAACATGAGAAGTAACTCAAACAAAGGATCATGAATAATAGTGCATTGAAAGCAGCTATTTGTTTATGAGCATAGATAAAAAATAGCAAAGTGGTACTCAACATGTCCTTTATGAAGTAGAAAAACATAAATTCTAGGACACCTTTAAAGTTCAAAGGGTGACTAGATACAAGTAATTTAAGAAAAAGCAATAGCATAATCATGAATCAATCAATAATAATTTTGGGACTATGCACATTGCACTAAGAATGACAACTATGCTCTCTTAATTGGAGCATAAAGAAGAAGATGAAGACTCAACATAAAAGTAAAAGAAAGACTCTTTGCAGAGCAAGCAAGATAAAGAAGTTTTATAAACCTTCCAAAAAGTATGGTACTCATTAGCTTTGAGCTCTCATTGCCCCTATCATAAACATCTTGAATGGTTAAAGTTAATGTGATGGAAAATATGAGCTATATGCTTGACAAATCAGAAGTTGAAAATCTCATTCCCTTGAATACGAGTACCTAAACCTCATGCTACTCAACTTAGGTCCCAAATAAGTTCTTGTCATTGTAAATATACATGTATCATCGAGAACCGCCAACGGGGTACCTCTTGCCCCATGACATAGTTGCATTCCCATACCAAAATGATAAGACAAACAGACAATGAGCATCTCAACAATCTTTTTATTTACTATGGGTATATATTTTTACTGAAAATGCTTCATAGAATGCTTACTATGGTTCGCTGTAAATTTCCACCATGAATGATGCATGGCTTAGATTAGCAGCTTAGGCATTTCTCTAACACATATTCAAACTCTATGGACTTACAAGTTTCCATTTTATTTCGCACCGCTAGGCATCCATAAACAAAAGAACATGACATCAACTAAATATGAAAAAATGCAATGTCGAAAGTGTTCCCCATTAAAGCATGGTTGTGCTAACTCCCAGCTCGCAATTTGCAAACATATAAACTTCATAAGATAGTCACAATGATCAAGTTTATTAAGTGCAAGAAAGTAAATGTGCCATCAATTTCGTGAGAGCTTTACTAACTAATTTTCTCATGCCAAAATTTAATTTGGAAGATAAATAAAAACATGATGAATATACTTGGAATAACAATAATGCTAGTAGTTAGATATGGTGGACACAATTGGCAAACTTTGGTTATTGGTGGTTGGATGCACGAGTAGAGTTCATACTCAGTACAGACGGAGGCTAGCAAAAGACTGGGAGAGACCAACTAAGAGAGCAATAATGGCCATAATCATGCATAGAGACAAAACATTATCAATCAAAGCATAAAGTGATATTGCAACTCAAAAACTAAATGATCATAGAGGCTTTAGTTGACTGGTTATATTCATAACATGGTATAAGCATGTGCCAAGTCAACCCAATAAAGCATCAAAGGAGAACGCCACGATATTATGCTTTTTATGATGGAAACAACACATGATTCTTTCAATAGCACATTATACACTCTCAGCTATTTGAGACAAGTCATGCTACAACAATAAATACTAAGCATATGACAAGAATAACATCCAACATGACATGCCACAGTCCAGACAAGCTTCCTTTTGCATCACTATAGTCATGAAACATTTTACTCGTCTCCAACACCAATCAACTTATTTGAAATAGCTCTTAGAGATGAAATACAATATGGAGCAGAGAGCTAATCATAGATAAATAAAGAATACTAACAAGCTTTGAACATTATTCGAGTGAAAGAACAAGAGCTAAAAGCAGTAGCGGAAAAATACAACACTCGTAGAACAATAAGAGCGAAAACGAGAGTGTTCTATGCAATTAAAACGTAACGTGTCTTTCTTCAAAACAAATATGTCGGGCTCCAAGAACAACACACAACATATGAAGCAATAAAAATATAGCGTATTGAAATATGACCTGCTATTTTTGTTGATGAAGAAAGGGATGCCTTGGGCATCCCCAAGCTTTGACGCTTGTACCTCTTGGATATTTCTTGGGGTGACATGGGCATCCCCAAGCTTGAGCTTTTGTCCATTTTTCATCTCATCACATCATTCTTCTCTCCATACACTTGAAAACTTCCTTCATACAAAACTTCACACAATTCTCATTAGCATCATTAGAACAATCAAAATAACAAATCCACTTGGTTCAGTTCTAACATATATCAAACATTCATTAAAACATTTAGATACTGTAGCAATTTCTTTGAAGAGCTTTTTCTCTCAAAAGAACTCAAAAAATAAGAAAAAGATCAAGAGGCAAACGTAAATGGTGATGGAAATCTGTCAAAACGGAACAACAGGTAAATATCGACTTTTTCCGAAAATCTTCTGTTGCTCAGCTTGAAAAGTTTTAAACTAACGAAAGTTATATAATAACCTGAGGCATATGCACAAACATTGGCAGCTCAAAATTCCGCTCTGTCTATGAATAAGAATTTTTATGGTGACAGCACAAAATCTATTTTCAGGACAGCAATTTCCCCAAATCTTACGTTCTTCCTATTAGAGGCTATTCTTGACAAAAAAAAAGAAATAAAAATGACAAGAAGAGGTTATTACAGAAGTAAAAACTTTCAAGACTCAACAAAATAAAAATTACATAAATAAATAATGGGTTTTCTCCCACAAGCGCTTTTCTTTAATGCCTTTTAGCTAGGCTTGATAGTTTTAATGATGCTCTCGTGAAAATAGAAAATGAAGCAAAATGAGCATCAAGAAGCAAATTCAAAACACATTTAAGTATAACCTACGTCCTATGCATAGTAATATTGTACACAAATAAATTCACAAAGAACAACTTGACAAACATAGGAAGATAAAACAAGACTAACTTCAAAACTTTCAGCATATAGAGAGCTGTTTTAGTACCATGAAAGATTCTACAACCATATTTTCCTCTCTCATAATAATTTTCAGTAGCCTCATGAATAAACTCAACAATATAACTATCACATAAAGCATGCTTTCATGATCTACAAACACATAATTTTTATCAAGCTCAAAAATAGTGAGATTAAAGCATTCAAACCCACTTTTAATATTTTTATAACAAGATAATTGATCATTCTCTAGAGGTATGGGGCTCCAAGATAAAGTAAAGACCCCTCCAATCTCATTTTCAATATTAGTACAATTAATATTATCAACCAATATAAGATCATCATCTAGAGCACTATCATAAACATTTTCTAAGCAAAACTCTTTAGTACCATGCATTTCGAAGTTAGGTACAAATAAAGGATTATCATAAGATTTATCAAAATAGCATGTATTATCATAGATAACAAGACCATAATTATTATCACAAGTTTTACTCATAGTAAAAAATTCAAGAGAATCCACAGGAACTTAACATTCATCCTCCTTTGGTAAGCATGTGGGACAATCAAATAGTGTAAGAGATAAAGTGTTACTCTCATTAGAAGGTAGACATGGGTAGCTAATCTATTCTTCCTCCTTTTTTTCATCACTCTCCTGCTCTTTTTCATCTAATGAGCTTTTAGGCTCAGCAATTTCTTCTTCCACAGGTTCCTGCAAATTGTGGATACATTCTTGTGCATGACTGAATCTCTCTTTATAATCAATGATATAAAAATTATTGCTGAAATTTTCTATGCAATAATAAATGATAGAAGAGACCATATCTTTTAGTTTATTACAAGCAACAAAGGATCATAATTTTCAGACATGAAGGATTCTATTTCAGAAGCTCCCATAAATAAGTCAAATTGTTCTACTTCTTCAAATCCAAGATGAATATAGTTATTCCAATAATAGTTCACAATTAAAACTTTTTTACTAAAGCCACATTGGAGTTTAAGATGTTTGGTATCCTGTTCAGAGCAACAATTTATATCATGGCATTTAATTAAGCAAAATTTTAGCAATTAGATTCAACTTTTGCAACACGCCTCTCATGACTTTACCCTTATATGATTCTCTATACTTTATAAAATGTTCGATAGAGGTAGCATGTTCTTCAATAACAACTGTTTTTTTATATTTTCGTTTTTTCTAATTTTTATGGATTTTCAGGTATATAAGAAAAATAAAACAAGACAAAAATAAACTAGAAAAGAGTAAACTAAATAAAACACAACTAAACAAAAATAAACTAAGCAAAAATAAACTAGACAAGAAAAAATAAAATAAAAATAGAGAGAGATAGGTAAAGTGTACTCCCCATGTAAACTTATGAGTAGAGACATACCTCCCCGGCAACGGCACCAGAAAATAGTCTTGATAACTGTAACGGCCCCGGGTAGTACCCCTATTAGATTTTCTTGTTGTTTTCTTTTATGCATCATCATAAGCATCATGCATTTTTTGTTCGCAAAATTATTTTATTAAAACATTATTTTATTGCCAAAAGTACTCTCTCCTTTTCATCCCAAAAGTAATCCATATTTTTCTAGTAATTTTATGGTACCAAAACTATTTTTAAAAACTTTTAAAACCAACCAGAAAAATAAAACAGAAAACAGTTTTAAAATAAAATAAAAAAAGGGAGAAGACCTCCCAGCCGACCAGGCCAAACCCAGGCCCAGTCGACGGCCCAGCAAAGGCCATCCGGCCCGGCCGGCAGGAACCCTAGGGTTCCCACCGACAGCCCCTGGCACTTTTGCATCCCTACCCCCCGCCGCCGGCCTGCCCCTTTTGTTTTCCGCCCCCTCCCTCTTTTCTTTACTCTCTTTGGTCCTCCCCACTCCTCTCGCTCTCAGCCCGAGCCCGAGCCCGAGCGAGACGCTCCGCTCATCTCCTTCCCGAGCACATCCTCTCCGCCCTTCGAGCGAGCCCGAGCTCCTCCACCCCGACGCTGCGGCCCCCCCGTTCGAGCTCCTCTCCAGCCCGCCCTGAACCCCGCGCGCCACCCTCCTCGCGCCTCGCCCAGCAGCCCCCTCTCCTCCAAGGTCCGGCCGTCGCCGTTTCTCCGCATCCACGCGCAGCCGCGCCGCGCGAGCCCTTTGCGAGCTTCAACCTTCGCCGCGCCGCTTCCCTGTCTCCTCCCGTTCACCGGCCAGGCCGCCCCGTGCTCTGTTTCCCTCGCCGGAGTCGCCTGGACCACAGTCGCCAAGCCCGCTTCGATCTCGCCAGGGACTGCGCCTTCGTCCGCTGCAACGGTGCTGCGTGATGTGTGCCCCGGCGCCTCTCTCTGCTTCGGTCGCAGCGCCGCCCCTTGACCTTCCTCGCCTCGGCTCCACGCACCAAGGCCGCCCGCTGATCTCCGCTGGCGCCAGTTGGTTATGTCCTCCGCGGGCAAGGCCGTTCCGAGCTCGTCACTGCATCCCTGCGTGGGTTGCTCCGACACAAGCGCTTCTTGGCCTCGCGCACGCCGGCCAGTATCACATCGCCAAGCCAACCACAACTCTTTGTTTCGGCCGCGTGCAATGGCTGGTCTGTTGACTCTCGCTCGCCGACTTCCGTTTAACTGCAGTTTAACGTGTGTTGTTGTTGCCCTGATTCACCGTCGCTACACACGCTTGTTCAATTCGCAGACTTCATACTCATCGCTTCATCGATCCTCTGTGCGTGCAACTGAAGTCCAAGACGAAGTCGTGCCCCATGTTCCGCAACGCACAACAACAACAGCTTGTAGAGCTGCTCCTGTTTGGTTCCTGTCGTGGCTGTGATGATGTGTTGCCTTCACCATGACGCCCATGATCACCTACCGAACAACGTCAACAAGTTCACCGACGCTGACTCAAGTTCGCCACCGACAATTTAAGACGGAACCCCAAGTTCTCCTTCACGGATACGAAGACCGAACCTTGACTTCATCCACCTCCCCGAATCCGATGTCCGTCTTTGTTCCAATACCGTGAGACCCCAAGCCAATCCTATCCTATTTTATAAATATGTGCATCTATCTTGTTGCATCTCTCCCTTGTTGCATCATTCATACATGTGTGCATCGCATATGTGGGTATGGGTAAATAGCGAATCACCTAATAACTGAATATGGAATTGTGCGGGATTGCTATTTTGTCCCGGTTCCATTTAATTTTGCCGTAGCTCACCCATGCCATGTTTATGCCATGCTAACCAAAATTTAATATGCGGGGTAGAAAAATAACTTGAACCTAATAATTGTTTGTCCGGATTCCGATTCCGATTAAATTGGATAAGTTGCATCGCCGCATCATGTTTGCCATGCCATGCATATCATATCATGATCATGCCGATTCTTTTGCCGTAGTAGTAAGTTGTGCATCCGTTGATTGTTGTAGCAATTTGCTTCTTCCCGGATAGGATCGCGAAGTGGTGTGGTGAGATACGACAAGTTCTCCGGATGTCCCTCGGCAAGCTTTAACAGGCAAGCATTTCCCCTATACTCCCGTCCTCTGAGAGTCGCTCACCTATTTTATTTTGCCTTCTCCCTCATGCTATCCTTAAGTTGCGTTCTTGTCACGTGTCCTTTCCACTTGTTACCTCAAGCTGCCCATATTGCCTCCACCAACCATCTACAGCTATTGTTTGGTTATAGGGTCTGCCTTGCGAGTCGCAGTGCATGCTAGTGCTGTTTTATCTCGTTACCGTTATTGTTATCTTATCGGGTTATATGTTGGGAAGAATCATGGTTACTTTAGTTGTTGACATTTGTTTAGCGGAGGCATCGGTGGGTCAGCTGCTCGTTTTGTGACGGCTCACTTGTGTTTCCTAAATATCTTAGGACCCCGAGTTCTTGTTATCTGTTCCGAGACTAAGCGCTCTAACCACACGTGGGTATGCTTACCGGGTCTCCCCTCGACCACTGCCGGAATCTACAGCTTTGTCCAGTGGCCACAATTAGTTTCGTAACGTTTGTTTCTCCCGGGCGTGCAAGCTTGTTTCTTTGTGGTCAGATGATATGATGTTACTTTTTGGGGAAGCCGTGTTGCCTTGTAACCCCGTTGTCTCTTGCACGCTCGTAGGATGCGGTACGTATTGTTAAGAGGTCATCCTCTAGTGGGCTCGATCCTCTTAGCCGTAGACGCAAACAGCCTAAGTCCGCTTCGAGCACGGCCGGACTTCGATACGGGTTAACTTAGTTAGGTGGCTTCATGGACATTGTTGTAGTGAAGGAGAGTGCGTGTCGTGATATCCACCTGTTGTAAGTGGGTTGATCGTGTGTGTGGGCACATTTGGGCACCCCTGCAGGGTTACAATCTTATCGATAAGCCGCGTCCGCGGTTATGGACGACTTGGAGCTGTATGACTCGACCATAGACAACTTACACCTGTTGTTTCAATGCTAATAACTTGCTTAGTAAGACAGAACAACTTAAATAAATAATTGGTTAAAACTTGTCAACAGTGTGAGTGCCTTTGCTAGTACTTCTTTGCGAAGGGAGAACACATTGGCTGTGTTATGTTTGCAGAATATAGAACTGTTAGTCATGCGCTCTCTCATCTTCTCTGATTAGACGAATGTTGTAGAGTGTCTCTATAGGTTTTTAGTGCTTGCGCGCTGCCGCTTAACCCCACCATATTGCCTATGACGTTCCTCTTGCGTCCTCTAAGTCCCCTGCGTGCCTCAAGTACAAAGGACGACCGGTTGACGAATGCTTATACGTCTTGAAGTCTTGTTAAGTACGAACCCGTACTTATTGCCGCTTCTACGGGATATAACCGGGCAGGTATGAAGATATGTTCGAAGAAGACGACGCTAGCAAGGTTACCCTTCCGGCTTAGCCTCGGGCGGGGTTATGGACGCCATCGGTTATCTTCGGGACTCTTAGTCCAATTTGTATCTTGTCCGTACTCGGATGTATTCGCTCTTTTGTGTGATTTGGATCTTTGTATGTATATATTTGTATCTTGACTCGTTGGAGTCGTTGTTGTAATATATGTTTCTTGTGGGCTTTATTGTAATCCTGTTGTAATGTTACCGCTCGTGTTAATTCCTCTGGCATCACGTGTGTGATTCGTCGCGCACGTCGTGTCGGAGGGCGTCTCTGAATCGATATCGTGTGGATTTCGGCGGGTTCGCTGGGATCCTCATGGTACCGGTTCCGGGGCGTCACAAGTTGGTATCAGAGCCTCAGGTTGACGGTACCCCACTAGTCCAGCCTGTAGGATAACCTTGCCAACGGACGTTGTTGTGTCTAGTGTCAAAAATATTTTCTGAAAACTCATTGGATAGATCTGATTAGCTCTGAATTTTCTCCTTACCTAAATTCTTTCTCCTCTTACCTTTGCGAGTTTTGAGTCTTCTCTCTTATCTGAGTTTTCTGAGTCTTAGGTTCCGACGTGGTTTGGACGATCTTTGCCTTATCCTAATAGGTTCGATCTTCGGAGGATCCGACAGAAGCGCATCATCAACAGCGGAACAACGACTTCTTGTTAGTGGTGTCGCCCGATCAGCATGGAGCAAGAATTCTTGTTAGTGGTGTCGAGGAGATTGACACGCCGCCAGAAGATCCGATAGTTCACCTCTCTCCCCCGTACCTGGACGTGGAACCTCGGGGCGAGGTTCCTTGTTAGTGGTGTCGATTGTAACGGCCCCGGGTAGTACCCCTACTAGATTTGCTTGTGCTTTTATTTTATGCATCATCATAAGCATCATGCATATTTTGTTCGCAAAGTTATTTTATTAAAACATTATTTTATTGCCAAAAGTACTCTCTCCTTTTCATCCCAAAAGTAATCCATATTTTTCTAGTAATTTTATGGTACCAAAACTATTTTTAAAAACTTTTAAAACCAACCAGAAAAATAAAACAGAAAACAGTTTTAAAATAAAATAAAAAAAAGGGAGAAGACCTCCCAGCCGACCAGGCCAAACCCAGGCCCGGCCGACGGCCCAGCAAAGGCCATCCGGCCCGGCCGGCAGAACCCTAGGGTTCCCACCGACAGCCCCCGGCACTTTTGTATCCCTACCCCCGCCGCCGGCCCGCCCTTTTGTTTTCCGCCCCTCCCTCTTTTCTTTACTCTCTTTGGTCCTCCCCACTCCTCTCGCTCTCAGCCCGAGCCCGAGCCCGAGCGAGACGCTCCGCTCATCTCCTTCCCGAGCACATCCTCTCCGCCCTTCGAGCGAGCCCGAGCTCCTCCACCCCGACGCCGCGCCCCCGTTCGAGCTCCTCTCCGGCCCGCCCTGAACCCCGCGCGCCACCCTCCTCGCGCCCGCCCGCGCAGCCCCTCTCCTCCAAGGTCCGGCCGTCGCCGTTTCTCCGCATCCACGCGCAGCCGCGCCGCGCGAGCCCTTTGCGAGCTTCAACCTTCGCCACGCCGCTTCCCCTGTCTCCTCCCGTTCACCGGCCAGGCCGCCCCGTGCTCGTTTCCTCGCCGGAGTCGCCCGGACCACCGTCGCCAAGCCCGCTTCGATCTCGCCGTGGACCGCACCTTCGTCCGCCGCAACGGTGCTGCGTGATGTGTGCCCCGGCGCCTCTCTTCGCTTCGCCGCAGCGCCGCCCCTTGACCTTCCTCGCCTCGGCTCCACGCACCAAGGCCGCCCGCTGATCTCCGCCGGCGCCGCTGGTTATGTCCTCCGCGGCAAGGCCGTTCCGAGCTCGTCACCGCATCCCCGCGTGGGTTGCTCCGACACAAGCGCTTCTTGGCCTCGCGCACGCCGGCCGCATCACATCGCCAAGCCAACCACAACTCTTTTGTTTCGGCCGCGTGCAATGGCTGGTCCGTTGACTCTCGCTCGCCGACTTCCGTTTAACCGCAGCTTAACGTGTGTTGTTGTTGCCCCGATTCACCGTCGCTACACACGCTTGTTCAATTCGTAGACTTCATACTCATCGCTTCATCGATCCTCTCGTGCGTGCAACCGAAGTCCAAGACGAAGTCGTGCCCCATGTTCCGCAACGCACAACAACAACAACTTGTAGAGCTGCTCCTGTTTGGTTCCTGTCGTGGCTGTGATGATGTGTTGCCTTCACCATGACGCCCATGATCACCTACCGAACAACGTCAACAAGTTCACCGACGCCGACTCAAGTTCGCCACCGACAATTTAAGACGGAACCCCAAGTTCTCCTTCACGGATACGAAGACCGAACCTTGACTTCATCCACCTCTCCGAATCCGATGTCCGTCTTTGTTCCAATACCGTGAGACCCCAAGCCAATCCTATCCTATTTTATAAATATGTGCATCTATCTTGTTGCATCTCTCCCTTGTTGCATCATTCATACATGTGTGCATCGCATATGTGGGTATGGGTAAATAGCGAATCACCTAATAAATGAATATGGAATTGTGCGGGATTGCTATTTTGTCCCGGTTCCATTTAATTTTGCCGTAGCTCACCCATGCCATGTTTATGCCATGCTAACCAACATTTAATATGCGGGGTAGAAAAATAACTTGAACCTAATAATTGTTTGTCCGGATTCCGATTCCGATTAAATTGGATAAGTTGCATCGCCGCATCATGTTTGGCATGCCATGCATATCATATCATGATCATGCCGATTATTTTGCCATAGTATTAAGTTGTGCATCCGTTGATTGTTGTAGCGATTTGCTTCTTCCCGGATAGGATCGCGAAGTGGTGTGGTGAGATACGACAAGTTCTCCGGATGTCCCTCGGCAAGCTTTAACAGGCAAGCATTTCCCCTATACTCATGTCCCTGCAGGAGTCGCTCACCTATTTTATTTTGCCTTCTCCCTCATGCTATCCTTAAGTTGCGTTCTTGTCACGTGTCCTTTCCACTTGTTACCTCAAGCAGCCCATATTGCCTCCACCAACCACCTACAGCTATTGTTTGGTTATCGGGTCTGCCTTGCGAGTCGCAGTGCATGCTAGTGCTGTTTTATCTCGTTACCGTTATTGTTATCTTATCGGGTTATATGTTGGGAAGAATCATGGTTACTTTAGTTGTTGACATTTGTTTAGCGGAGGCATCGGTGGGTCAGCTGCTCGTTTTGTGACGGCTCACTTGTGTTTCCTAAATATCTTAGGACCCCGAGTTCTTGTTATCCGTTCCGAGACCGAGCGCTCTAACCACACGTGGGTATGCTTACCGGGTCTCCCCTCGACCACTGCTCGAATCTACGACTTTGTCCAAGTGGCCACAATTAGTTTCGTAACGTTTGTTTCTCCCGGCGTGCAAGCTTGTTTCTTTGTGGTCGATGATATGATGTTACTTTTTGGGGAAGCCGTGTTGCCTTGTAACCCCGTTGTCTCTTGCACGCTCGTAGGATGCGGTACGTATTGTTAAGAGGTCATCCTCTAGTGGGCTCGATCCTCTTAGCCGTAGACGCAAACGGCCTAAGTCCGCTTCGGAGCACGGCCGGACTTCGATACGGGTTAACTTAGTTAGGTGGCTTCCTGGACATTGTTGTAGTGAAGGAGAGTGCGTGTCGTGATATCCACCTGTTGTAAGTGGGTTGATCGTGTGCGTGGGCACATTTGGGCACCCCTGCAGGGTTACAATCTTATCGACAAGCCGCGTCCGCGGTTATGGACGACTTGGAGCTGTATGACTCGACCATAGACAACTACACCTGTTGTTTCAATGCTAATAACTTGCTTAGTAAGACAGAACAACTTAAATAAATAACTGGTTAAAACTTGTCAACAGTGTGAGTGCCTTTGCTAGTACTTCTTTGCGAAGGGAGAACACATTGGCTGTGTTATGTTTGCAGAATATAGAACTGTTAGTCATGCGCTCTCTCATCTTCTCTGATTAGACGAATGTTGTAGAGTGTCTCTATAGGTTTTTAGTGCTTGCGCGCTGCCGCTTAACCCCACCATATTGCCTATGACGTTCCTCTTGCGTCCTCTAAGTCCCCTGCGTGCCTCAAGTACAAAGGACGATCGGTTGACGAATGCTTATACGTCTTGAAGTCTTGTTAAGTACGAACCCGTACTTATTGCTGCTTCTACGGGATATAACCGGGCAGGTATGAAGATATGTTCGAAGAAGACGACGCTAGCAAGTTTACCCTTCCGGCTTAGCCTGGGCAGGGTTATGGACGCCACTGGTTATCTTCAGGACTCTTAGTCCAATTTGTATCTTGTCCGTACTCGGATGTATTCGCTCTTTTGTGTGATTTGGATCTTTGTATGTATATATTTGTATCTTGACTCGTTGGAGTCGTTGTTGTAATATATGTTTCTTGTGGGCTCTATTGTAATCCTTTTGTAATGTTACCGCTCGTGTTAATTCCTCTGGCATCACGTGTGTGATTCGTCGCGCACGTCGTGTCGGAGGGCGTCTCTGAATCGATATCGTGTGGATTTCGGCGGGTTCGCTGGGATCCTCGTGGTACCGGTTCCGGGGCGTCACAATAACCCACACGTATAGGGGATCGCAACAGTCTTCTAGGGAAGTAAAACCCAAATTTATTTATTCGACACAAGGGGAGGTAAATGATACTTATAAGACTTAACAACGGAGTTGTCAATTCAGCTGCATCTGGAAAATCACTAGTAACAGGAGTGATGTGAAAGCAGCAGTAATATGAGAGCAATAGCAATAGTAACACAGCAGCAGTAGCACAGAGGACATGGCACCAGAAAATATTCCAGTGCGTATTTGACTGTAGAGGAGATGACAGAAGGACTGGGGTTCTCAGCTATCTACACTAGTGGTAACTCTCCAAATAACATGTGTTGGGTGAACAAATTACAGTTGAGCAATTGATAATTGTGAGCGAATGACAATGCATGATATAATAATAGAAATTTTACTGTAGTATTTAATTGGGCATTACAACATAATACATAGACCGTAATCCAACTGCGTCTATGACTAATAATCCACCTTCAGGTTATCATCCGAACCCCTTCCAGTATTAAGTTGCAAGCAACAGATTATCGCATTAAGCAATGTGTGTAAAGTAAATAATAGAATTATCCTTAGACAAAACATTGTTGTTTTTCCCTAGTAGCAACAACACATCTACAATAATCTTAGAAGTTATTGTCACTCTTCCAGAAAACTAGAGGCATGAACCCACTATCGAGCATAAATACTCCCTCTTGGAGATACATGCAACTACTTGATCAAGGTAACTACAAGTACCATATAACATGCAAGATCTTAAATAACAGTAGTATGATAATATGATGAACAATCTGATCACAATTCCACAATTTATCGAATCCCAACAAACACAACACCAATTACATCATATGGATCTCAATCATGTAAGGCATCTCATGAGAACATTGTATTGAAGTACATGGGAGAGAGAGTACCAACTAGCTATAGCCCAGAACCCGTAGTCCAAGGGGGAACTACTCACGAACCATCATGGAGTCAAAGTGGAGGCGGTGGAGTCGATGGATATGGCTCCATGAGTCAATCCCCGTCCCAGTAGGGTGCCGAAACAGGAACTTCTGAACCCCAAAACTTGTCTGGACGATGGCGGCGGCGACAAAACTTTTCATGGACGGAGGCTGGTTGTTTCAGGGTTTTTCGCGTCGGAGGCAATTTATAGGTGGAAGGGCGAGGTTGGTGGAGGACAGGTGGCCCCACGCCAACCCTAGGCGCGGGCCAAGGCTAGGCCGCGCCTAGGGTTGCTCTAGTCGCCCTGCGCCACTTCTTCGACCCCCTCTGGATTCTGTCTTCATTACGGAAAAACATTGAATTCGGCTTTTGTTTCGTCCAATTCCGAGAATATTTCATGTACAACTTTTCTTAAATACAAAACAGGTGAAAACAGGGAACTAACACTGTGGCATCTTGTTAATAGGTTAGCGCCAGAAAATGTATAAAAGTGCAACAAAGTATGAGAAAAACATATATAAATTGGTGTAAACAAGCATGGAGCATCAACAATTATAGATACGTTTGAGACGTATCACACACCATAAAAAGAGAAAGAGGATTGCACACCTTTGCACTAATTAGTCATTAATGGCACACTTAGAGAGAAGTTTGGTCAATTTCTTGACTTAGCAAAAGGTTTAAGAGCAAGTACAATAGAGTCTAGTCAGCTGACTATAAGACATTAAATAATATATTTTAGATGAGTTGGAGGAGAGAGAAGAGGAGAGAGAAGGGAGGTGGGCTACTATGCAATAGCCAGCTCTTGAACGTGCTCCTAGGCACCTTGTGAGAGTGGAATGTGGGCCATATATTAGTAAAGTACTACATTCTTATAGCCAACTATTGTACATGTTAGCTATATGATGACTACAAATGATATGACATCTTGTTATAGCCAACAGTTGGCTATACTATTGGAATTGCTCTAAACGTGAGGAAAAATGGCATATTTTGCAGCCATCATCCACCAATCAATTTCTCCTCTAAGTGAGGGAATCCATTAGATCTAGATCTTGGAGTTATTTGTTGATTTCCTCCATTGTTCCTCCTCTCTAGTTCCTCCATAGCATTTTTTTCTTTTGTGGGATTTGAGTGTGAAGGATTTGAACACCCTTCGTGTTCTTTCTTTTGCATCTCTGCATAAGTGTTGATACATCCATTACGTTTTATTCGAGTGAGAGACCGTGGGCTTGTTACTCTTCGAGGGTGCCTCCTAGTTAGCTTGACAGTTGGTGCTCCGGTGACCTCTTCGTGGAAGATTGTGAATGAGCCCGAGCTTCTCCTTCGTGGATGTTGTGATGTGGTTGTGAAGTTTCCCATTGCTTGTGACGGTAAGCACACGTCCGTTGGGAACCCCAAGAGGAAGGTATGATGAGTACATCAGCGAGTTTTCCCTCAGTAAGAAACCAAGGTTATCGAACCAGTAGGAGATGAAGGCCACGTGAAGGTTGTTGGTGAAGGAGTGTAGTGCGGCGCAACACCAGGGATTCCGTGCCAACGTGGAACCCGCACAACATAATCAAAATACTTTGCCCCAACTTAACAGGTGAGGTTGTCAATCTCACCGGCTTGCTGAAAACAAAGGATTAAACGTATGGTGTGGAAAATGATGTTTGCTTGCAGAAAACAAAAGAGAACTATGATTGCAGTAGGTTGTATTTCAGATGTAAAAGAATGGACCAGGGTGCACAGTTCACTAGTGGTGTCTCTCCAATAAGATAAATAACATGTTGGGTAAACAAATTACAGTTGGGCAATTGACATAACAATGAACATACATATCATGATGACTACTATGAGATTTACAGGGCATTACGACAAAGAACATAGACCGCCATCCAGCATGCATCTATGCCTAAAAAGTCCACCTTCGGGTTAGCATCCGCACCCCTTCCAGTATTAAGTTGCAAACAACAAACAATTGCATTAAGTACTGTGCGTAATGTAAACAATACAAATATCCTTAGACAAAGCATTGATGTTTTATCCCTAGTGGCAACATCACATCCACAACCTTAGAACTTTCTGTCACTGTCCCAGATTCAATGGAGACATGAACCCACTACCTAGCATAAATACCCCCTCTTGGAGTTACAAGTATCAACTTGGCCAGAGCCTCTACTAGCAACGGAGAGCATCCAAGATCATAAATAACACATATATGATAGATCAATAATCAACTTGACATAGTAGTCCATATTCATCGGATCCCAACAAACACAACATGTAGCATTATAAATAGATGATCTTGATCATGATAGGCAGCTCACAAGATCTAAACATGATGGCACAATAGGAGAAGACAACCATCTAGCTACTGCTATGGACCCATAGTCCAAGGATGAACTACCCACGCATCAGTCCGGAGGCGGGCATGGTGATGTAGAGCCCTCCGGTGATGATTCCCCTCTCCGGCAAGGTGCCGGAGGAGATCTTCAGAACCCCCCGAGATGGGGTTGACGGCGGCGGCGTCTCTGGAACTGTTCTCGTATTTTGGCTCTCGGTACTAGGGTTTTCCGATACGAAGGAATAAATAGGCGAAGGGGCAACGTCGGGGGAGCCAGGGGGTGGCCTCCCCACACCTGGGTGCGGCAGGAGGTGGGGCCGCGCCGCCCTATGGGGTGGCCCCCCTGCTGGCCTTCTCCGACTCTTCTTCGATCTTCTGGAACACTCCGTGGAAAATAGGGCCGTGGGCTTTTGTTTCGTCCAATTCTGAGAATATTTGTAAACTAGCTTTTCTGAAATAAAAAACAGCATAAAACATGAACTGGCACTGTGGCATCTTGTTAATAGGTTAGTCCCAGAAAATGCATAAAAACATTATAAAGTATGAATAAAACATGTAGGTATTGTCATAAAACTAGCATGGAACATAAGAAATTATAGATACGTTGGAGACGTATCAAGCATCCCCAAGCTTAGTTCCTACTCGCCCTCGAGTAGGTAAACGATAAAAAGAATAATTTCTGAAGTGACATGCTACCAACATAATCTTGATCAATACTATTGTAAAGCATATGAGATGAATGAAGTGACTCAAAGCAATGGTCTATAGTTTGCTAACAAAAAGATAATGACTAAACAACTGAATCATATAGCAAAAACTTTTCATGAATAGTACTTTCAGAACAAGCATCAAAAAGTCTTGCATAAGAGTTAACTCATAAAGCAATAGATTGTTAATAAGAGGTTTTGAAGCAACACAAAGGAAGATTTAAGTTTCAGCAATTGCTTTCAACTTTCAACATGTATATCTCATGGATAATTGTCAACACAAAGTAATATGATGAGTGCAATAAGCAAGCATGTAAGAATCAATGCACACAGTTGACACAAGTGTTTGCTTCTAAGATAGAAAGAATTAGGTAAACTGACTCAACATAAAGTAAAAGAAATGCCCTTCGCAGAGGGAAGCAGGGATTAAATCATGTGCTAGAGCTTTTCAAGTTTTGAAATCATGTAGAGAGCATAAAAATAAAGTTTTGAGAGGTGTTTGTTGTTGTCAACGAATGGTAGTGGGCACTCTAACCCCCTTGTCAAACAGACTTTCAAAGAGCGGCTCCCATGAAGGACGTTATCTCTACCAGCAAGGTAGATCATCCCTCTTCTCTTTTATTTACACATGTACTTTAGTTCTATTTATGGATGACACTCCTCCCAACCTTTTGCTTTCACAATCCATGGATAACCGAATCCTCGGGTGCCTTCCAACATTTCCATACCATGGAGGAGTGTCTATTTGCAAAATTAAGTTGCTTACTGATAAATCAGGGCAAAACATGTGAAGAGAATTATTAATGAGAGTTAATTAATTGGGGCTGGGAACCCCGTTGCCAGCTCTTTTTGCAAAATTATTGGATAAGCGGATGTGCCACTAGTCCATTGGTGAAAGTCCGCCCAACAAGATTGAAAGATAAAACACCACATACTTCCTCATGAGCTATAAAACATTGACACAAATAAGGAATAATAAAGTTTTGAATTGTTTAAAGGTAGCACATGAAGTATTTACTTGGAAAGGCAGAAAAATACCACATAGTATGTAGTGATGGTGGACACAAATGGCATAGGTTTTGGCTCAAGGTTTTGGATGCACGAGAAGCATTCCCTCTCAGTACAAGGCTTTGGCTAGCAAGGTTGTTTGAAGCAAACACAAGTATGAACCGGCACAACAAGACTTACATAAGAACATACTGCAAGCATTATAAGACTCTACACTATCTTCCTTGTTGCTCAAACACTTTTATCAGAAAATATCTAGACCTTAGAGAGACCAATCATGCAAACCAAATTTCAACAAGCTCTACAGTAGTTCTCCACTAATAGATTTAAACTACATGATGCAAGAGCTTAAACATGATCTACTTGAGAGCTCAAAACAATTGCCAAGTATCAAATTATTCAAGATAATATACCAATTACCACATGAAGCATTTTTTGTTTCCAACCAAATAGCAATAAATGCAGCGGCTTCCAGCTTTTGCCATGAACATTAAAAGTAAAACGAAGAACACCGGTGTTCAAATGAAAAAGCGGAGCGTGTCTCTCTCCCACACAAGCATGTTAGGATCCGATTTATTCAGATAATGAAAATAACAAAACGAAAATAAAAGCACACAGACGCTCCAAGTGAAGCACATAAGATGTGACGGAATTAAAATATAGTTTCACTAGAGGTGACCTGATAAGTTGTTGATGAAGAAGGGGACGCCTTGGGCATCCCCAAGCTTAGATGCTTGAGTCTTCTTGAAATATGCAGGGATGAACCACGGGGGCATCCCCAAGCTTAGAATTTTCACTCTTCTTGATCATATTATATCATCCTCCTCTCTTGATCCTTGAAAACTTCCTTCACACCAAACTCAAAGCAATCTCATTAGAGGGTTGGTGCATAATCAAAAATTCACATGTTCAGCAAGGACACAATCATTCCCAACACTTCTGAACATTACCCAAGGTTACTGAAATTTAATGGAGCAAAGAAACCCACTCAAACACAGTAAAAGAGGCAATGCGAAATAAAATGCAGAATCTGTCAAAACAGAATAGTCCGTAAAGACGAATTTTTTAGAGGCACTTAATATGCTCAGATGGAAAAGCTCCAGTGGAATGAAAGTTGCGTACATATCAGGGGATTACTCATGAATTTTTTCAAGATTTTACGATTTTTCTACAGAGAGAACAACTCAAATTCGTGAAAGCTAAAAAATCCGTTTCTGCGCAGAAATCCAAATCTAGTATCAACTTTCTATCAAAGACTTTACTTTGCACAACAATGTAATAAAATAAAGATACAAAGGTATTGCTACAGTAGTAACAAGCACCTTGACTCAAATATAAAACAAAAATTGCAGAAATAAAATAATGGGTTGTCTCCCATAAGCGCTTTTCTTTAACGCCTTTCAGCTAGGCGCAGAAAGTGAAAATCAAGTAACATCAAGAGAAGAAGCATTAACATTATTTTCAAGGGCTTTACGCCTACCCCTCTTACTCTTATTCTTACTTTTTGGTCTAGGGAATACATGACCGCATCCGGGTGTAGAGGTAAAATTTAGAGTGCCTTTTCCCACATCTATGGTGGCTCCCAATAGTTTCAGCAGGGATCTTCCAATTGTGATTTGTCCTGTCCCTACACATTCAATAACGAGATAATCAGTGGATACCGTTCTTCCAAGAAAGGTTGTGAACACACGTTCAACTTTTCCTTTAGGAATTATAACAGAATTATGAGCAAGAGTTATTCCTTCTCCACCTTCAGTAAGTCCCCAAAGTTTCAAAGATTCATAAATACTTTTAGGCATAAGGGAAAACTCAGACATAATATCACAATGGGCATAAAAAGTTTCACCACAAATAGCAACCTTAATAGTAGGGACCCACATTGAAGGTTCAAAGTTTACTGGAACATAATCATAATATTCACGAATCTGATTATACCCTTCTTTTAAACAAGATATATTTGTCTCGAGAGTGTTTAATCTATCATGAATGCTAGCAAGAGATGAATCAAATTTATTAGCTGAGCTAGATGATGCAACCAAATTTTTTATGGCATTAAAAGCTTGATCCCCATGGCAGTGAAGGAAATCGCCTCCCACTACAGCATCCAAGGCATATCTATAGCGAAGAATAAGCCCAAAATAAAAGTTACTAAGAAGCATGCTTAGAGTCATTTTAGGTTCAGTTTTACCATAAGAATCAAAAATTCTAGACCAAGCTTCTTTAAAACTCTCCTCATCCCCTTGTTTAAAAGTAAAGATCAATTCCTCAGGTGACAGAGTAACAAGTACATGACTAGACATGATAACAAAATAAATTAAATGCAAGTAACTAATTTTTTGTGTTTTTGATATAAAGAAAGCAAACAAGACAGAAAATAAAATAAAGCAAGACAATAAACAAAGTAAAGAGATTGGGTGTGAGAGACTCCCCTTGCAGCGTGTCTTGATCTCCCCGGCAACGGCGCCAGAAAAGTAGCTGCTTGTGACGGTAAGCACACGTCCGTTGGGAACCCCAAGAGGAAGGTATGATGAGTACAACAACGAGTTTTCCCTCAGTAAGAAACCAAGGTTATCGAACCAGTAGGAGATGAAGGCCACATGAAGGTTGTTGGTGAAGGAGTGTAGTGCGGCGCAACACCAGGGATTCCGGTGCCAACGTGGAACCTGCACAACACAATCAAAATACTTTGCCCCAACTTAACAGTGAGGTTGTCAATCTCACCGGCTTGCTGAAAACAAAGGATTAAACGTATGGTGTGGAAACTGATGTTTGCTTGCAGAAAACAAAAGAGAACTATGATTGCAGTAGGTTGTATTTCAGATGTAAAAGAATGGACCGGGGTCCACAGTTCACTAGTGGTGTCTCTCCAATAAGATAAATAACATGTTGGGTAAACAAATTACAGTTGGGCAATTCACAAATAGAGAGGGCATAACAATGCACATACATATCATGATGACTACTATGAGATTTACTTAGGGCATTACGACAAAGAACATAGACCGCCATCCATCATGCATCTATGCCTAAAAAGTCCACCTTCGGGTTAGCATCCGCACCCCTTCCAGTATTAAGTTGCAAACAACGGACAATTGCATTAATTATCGTGCGTAATGTAAACAATAAAAATATCCTTAGACAAAGCATTGATGTTTTATCCCTAGTGGCAACAACACATCCACAACCTTAGAACTTTACGTCACTCGTCCCGCATTCAATGGAGGCATGAACCCACTATCTAGCATAAATACCCCTCTTGGAGTTACAAGTATCAACTTGGCCAGAGCCTCTACTAGCAACGGAGAGCATGCAAGATCATAAATAACACATATATGATAGATCAATAATCAACTTGACATAGTATTCCATATTCATCGGATCCCAACAAACACAACATGTAGCATTAAAAATAGATGATCTTGATCATGATAGGTAGCTCACAAGATCTAAACATGATGGCACAATAGGAGAAGACAACCATTTAGCTACTGATATGGACCCACAGTCCAAGGATGAACTACTCACGCATCAGTCCGGAGGCGGGCATGGTGATGTAGAGCCCTCTGGTGATGATTCCCCTCTCCTGCAGAGTGCCGGAGGAGATCTTCAGAACCCCCCGAGATGGGGTTGACGGCGGCGGCGTCTCTGGAACTGTTCTCGTATTTTGGCTCTCGGTACTAGGGTTTTCCGATACGAAGGAATAAATAGGCGAAGGGGCAGCGTCGGGGGAGCCAGGGGGTGGCCTCCCCACACCTGGGCGCGGCAGGAGGTGGGGCCGCGCCGCCCTATGGGGTGGCCCCCTGCTGGCCTTCTCCGACTCTTCTTCGATCTTCTGGAACACTCCGTGGAAAATAGGGTCGTGGGCTTTTGTTTCGTCCAATTCCGAGAATATTTGTAAACTAGCTTTTCTGAAATCAAAAACAGCATAAAACAGGAACTGGCACTATGGCATCTTGTTAATAGGTTAGTCCCAGAAAATGCATAAAAACATTATAAAGTATGAATAAAACTTGTAGGTATTGTCATAAAACTAGCATGGAACATAAGAAATTATAGATACATTGGAGACGTATCACCCATCTTCGGAGTGGAGGAAAAGCTAGCCAGAAGGAAATGCCTTTGTCCTTCGTGGTATTGGCTTAGAGAAGAAGATGAGCCTTCGTGGCGTTCACGAGAACTTCTTTGTAGCCGGCATCTCTCCAACGTGATGTACCTGAGTTTGTGTGAGGGAACACGTGAATAAATCTTATTCATCTCCACGTGACTCGGTTATCTCTGTACCCGAGATTACTTTCTTTGTGATAGCCATCGTGCTTGAAGTACTTATATCTTGTTTATCACTTGTGTTACATATATCTTGTGCATATCTTGCTTAGCTTGAGTTGTTGTTGTTTACATATATCTTTTGCATATCTTGCTTAGATTGAGTTGTTATTGTTGTTGTTGTTATTGTTTTTGTGGTGGTGGTGGTTTTATGCTTGTAAACTAAACATTAGTTTAATTATGCACTCTTTTGAAAACGAATATACACACCCCCATCTAGGAGGCATCCCTTCCATTCATGTGTGCCTTCCACACGAGCCATCCATGAGGTTGATGCGAGCCTTTTGAGGGACGCGGTAGCTTCCTTTTACTTAGCGGCCGTGCCTCGATGAGGCGGTTGTCACCGATTTCTCACCGTCCCCACGCATCGACAAGGGCTACGGCAATAGATTCCATCAAAACTATTGCCATCGACATCGGAGTCAGCTCCGTGCCATCCTAATTCAGGCCAAACCCGACGGTTTCTCGACGGAAGGCGGCAGCCAGCAACGTGGGGGCCTGAAAGGACGAGATGCCACCTTAAGTGTTTGCCTTTCATGCATATCATATTGTTATGTGTTGCATGGTTGAATATATAGTGGAAACTCTCCCAAAGGTTAAGCTTGACAATATATGCAATGAAATGCAAGTCCATCACACATGCATATATTGTGGGGGAGTTTGCTTTATATATATTGGTTCTACTCACATCTCTTGCATTAGTTGTAGTATGTGTGAGTAGAATCGGTTTTGATATGTGATAGTCACGTTGTGTTACTTGATCATATCAAATACAACCTCTTGTATTCATTATATAAACCCTCTTGCTGAGATTGTGTTGACTGCCAAAACCCACCGGCGGACAGCGGCCTTGTCAACACTGTAGAGCCGGGGGGAGCCTAGAGCTGCGGCTGGCTGAGACCCCTCCGAGCGACGGCCCGCAATGCTCTTCTGGTCACACGCGGCGTTGCGAAGTGCAAGGCGTGCCACCTGACCTATACCGGTCGGGAAGGTGATGAGATTGCCTCGCTTAGTTTCTGCCAGGGCATACATGTAAACGTTAAATACGAGCCTCGATCGGCTCTCGAGTTATCCCGTGAATCGGCTCAAAGAGCCGATCCACCCATGATCCGTACGGGGTGTACGAATACTTGGTGGTCCTGCTTGATCAAGATGAAGCTAATGAGATCTACGACGATTTAGGGTTTTCACCACATAATCGGATCATCCTACTCCAGGTTGGGCCGGATGGCCACGCACGGTGCTCGTAAGCCGATCCTAAACAAGGCCAAAAAACCAACATGAAGTTGATCCTAGGAACATCCCGTTTAGGACTTGCGAACGCCACCCTACGTGCCACGGGATCCTCCCCCTTTGTAAGGCCAAACTATTGCGAGATATTAAACTAATCCTTGTAGAACAAGGAGCAATCGTAACGGACCAGATCTACTAAATAATGATCAAGCGGGTGCCGCCCCACACCTGAGATAGGCGTGAGGACGGCTAGATATGCAAGGGTTGCACTACGTAAGCATGCTTAAACGAAGAACAATGCTAACCCTAACACATCTAATGATAACTACGCTGCTCGCCATCAAAAGCGCTTCAGTACGAGCAACGCATGAACAACGTGGGGCTTGTGCTGCCTAGATCGCAAGATGCGATCTAGGCAGCATGTCGCTACCCGATAGAAACCCTCGAGACGAAGGAGTTGGCGATGCGCCGAGATTGGTTTGTTTTTGGGGTTGAACGTGAGTTGTTGTTTATTCCATAAACCCTAGGTACATATTTATAGTCCAGGGGACTTTCTAATGTGGGCATGCACTAAACCGTGCACGACTCGGATTCTATCTCTTATAATAAACTACTAAGTAAAGATACACGGGCAATTCAGCCCAAGACCCTTCGTGCCAGTGCCGCCTTAGAATCCTTTCACGAGTAATCAGCACAAGCCCGGCCCACCTCTGGATTCGTCTAAAATCTGGTGATAACACATGCTCCCCTGGTTTTGGAAATAACATTTCCAAAATCATTATGCTTTCCCTTCGAGAGGTCACGTCGTAGCGAGTAGAGCCGTTACGACATCCGTCATCATTATGCCCTGTCTTCTCAGCTTCTCTAAAAATCCTGACAGCTTTAGCATCGATCCCTTGGAAGTTGTAATGGCATTAATCCTTCGCCAGATTCATCATTATTTAACCGCGCCGACTGGTCATCCCTGCTATCGGCACCAAAAAACCCCCTCTTCCTGTAGGAATGTCTTCCTCTTCCTCTTCTTTCTCCAAACTCTTCCCCCAATCTTCGCCGAAGAAGAAGACCGAAGGCAGTCTCCACCCCGCAGTGAATCCCTTCTCCTCCGACAAGGAGAAAAAAAAGGAGAAGCGGCGAAGGCCAAAGCCTCTCCTTCCGCCCAGCTCCCGCCGAAGAAGCGCCCCGCATGTGGGCGGACAGCGAGGACGAGGATGATGACGAAGAGGAAGAGGAGGAGGACGACTCTTCCTCCTCCATCGGGTACCCGCCGACCAAGCGCTTCCGCTCCTGGGCGGACAGCGAGGATGATGATGATGACGAGGAGGAAGAGGCCCCGGCCAAGGGCTGGGGCAGCAGCGACGAAGAGCTCCTCGGGAGCAGCCGCCGATGGCGTCGGCGGCGGCGATGACGAGGACAGCGACGACTAGTAGTATAGGACTAGTAGTAGCGAGTGCACTAGGCACCGGATCCCTCTTTTGAGAGCCATCGGCTCTTTCTTGTAAAGCCGCTCCTTGGAATTAATGAAATCGTTCTTTCCATTTATCCTTTAATTGCTCCAATTTCATTCCCTCCGTTTGCCATGCTAAGACCGACGACAACGCGTCGGACTTCTTTCCTTTCTTGCAGCAATAGCACGAGTCCAAGCCCCGTACTAGGCGTCGGCTTTTCCTTCCCAGCTTCCCGCCCGAGACGGCCATGATGCGGCCGCAGCCGAGGTAATCCCGATCGGCTCCCAAGAACAAGGCATCTTCCGGGCTTGTTGCCCCCGAGTCTCGGCCAACGCAAAACGCGAGACGAGGATACGCGCATGAATTGTATAGACCTGGGCCCGATCGTGTGTGGGGAAATTCCTTATGTAGCGTCGGCCGATTTGAACACAAATCGGCCTCTCCGAGCGGAAAGCCTTCAAGGTGAGCCGCCCCCGAGTTCTTACTCGAGGCGAGAATGTGCCACGACCGATCCTCTTTCTTCCTCCGACGGCCGATAATCTTCCGTTCCAGCTGTACTAACCCCACAGATTGGATAATCCTCACACAACTAGAGTCGATGGCTACGCATCGGCTCGTTTCTTGATTCCGAAGTCGATGTCTCGCCGCATCGGTCCGTGTCTCGAAAATTTTCACTTTTCGAATTTTTTTTTTTACAGCCGACACTGTGCATCGGCCCCCATATCTCAATACCCGTCAACAAAAGATGAGATGCTTCGTTGTATACCCTCATATTTCCATATACTGGGTGCCCCCGAAGCCGATTCCGTCAAGAAAATTGATGGTATCGGCTCGTTGGATAACATGTTGAACCCGAGCGAGAAAGGTAGGTGAGGATAATTTTGGCCGATTAGCTGGAATCGGCCTCCACGTTGCTTGTTCGTTGAAGGTTTTGTAAGTTCCCTTCGTAAATTTTTCGGGGCCGATCACAAGGATCAGCCTCTCCTGGTTTGCCCATTGGTTTGGTCTTGCTACTTGGTCGAGCTGGATGAAACCAACCCAACCTCCGACTTGATGCGCCTGCTTGTCGTCCACCTTGTGTGCTCCGTAGAGTCGTGGAGCGCTACGCTCTGTCGGCAAGACGAGTACCATGTTTGTGCCAGCCGATGTCTCATCATCGGCTTTCCTCCGTTTAGGGCGCCACTCCATTTTCCGTGGACGACCCTCTTCATCCAGGGTTCGCCGAACCTTTGCGACCGGATCGGGCCGTGCCTTTCTTAGCGTATGCAGGTACAACCTTTCGGCTTCCTCCGTGGCCGCGCAATCGCCGAACCCTCGCGCTTACCGGGAACGGGCTGAGTCCGTCGGGGCACCACCTTGGCCGGTGGTACTCGTCTTCTTCCACTTCTCCCTCGTCTTCCGAATCTTCAATATCCGCCCAACGAGGTGACTCAGCGCATTCGCTTTGTGGTGGGAGAGGCCCTAAGCGCTCGAACACGGACACGTTGGCTGCCTCCTTCTTTTTCCGATTGCATTACGGGCAATTGCCGATTGTGGGCAATCGGCTCATTCCTGAATCCCAGCGGTGTACCGAAGAAGGGGCAGTCCCAATGCCTCGGCGTTGTCGTCTTGCTCCCTTGATGCTTCCGTGGCATAGCGCTCATGCTCCTCCTCATCGTGATCCTCGCCGACGATATCTTCTCGGCTTCTCTAGCCAAACGATTTCCTCTATCACCGTAATAGGGGCGCCGGCGTTGACCATACCGATTAACATATTTGTTGAGGAGGTGATCGAGAGGGGTCAGCCGATATCTTATATTCTTCACCTCTCCCTCCGTGACGTAGCGCTTGCCATCATGACGGAGCCGATCGCATGGAGCGGCCTCATCCGTATCCTTGCTTTGTGAGAGCAGCTGCCCTCATCTCCATCTTTGCCGCAGTGGTTTCCGGGCCCTACCATGTTGATGCTGAACGAGGGGCCTGGCCGGCAACTTTCGGGGTAGGTGATTCCTACCATGTTAACGGCGGGGAAGGGTTGGGTGTCGACCTTCATGGCGTACTTGGTTGAAAATTAGCCGCCCCTTCTCTATCGCCGCTTGGATGTGCCGACGCCACACCGGCGGTCGTTGGTGGCATGGGAAAGCGAGTTGTGGAATTTGCGATACGGCTTTCCGTTTAGCTCTTTCGCCGTGGGGAACTTGAGACCTTCGAGAACCGTCAAGCTAGTTTCTCCTTGAGCAGGAGGTCGAAGATTTGTTCGGTCTTGGTCACGTCAAAATCAAATCCCCCAGGCGGCCCCGGTGGCTTTACCCATTTGCGAGGCCACGGGGGTTCCTCCCCGAGTCCACTCAGCCATCGCTATCTCTTGGCCTCCCGCGAGCACTTCATCCTCCTCCGTATCGACCATGACTACCGCACGCTTGAACTTGTCTTGGTACGAGGTCGGGGTGGCGCTGTTCATATGCCGATAGTTTCCGAACCATGTGCGCCGGTGAGGGATAATCTGCTTGGGAGGCCATGTCCTTGAGCCGTGTTGCAAGGCCCGCTACTGCCAACTCGATCGCTTCCTTTTCGGCTTATACGAACCGAATAACATCGGTTCCTAAGATTCCTGAAGCGCCGGATGTGATTCTCGTCACCGTTTCCCGCGCTTCGACGTAATTGTGCTAGATCGGCAATGCCGGACTCGGAAGCTTCGTATGGTATTGCATATGGAGCTTGTTCTTCCAATTGCTTCCAAGACTGGATGGAGTTCGCTGGTAGAGAGGTGTACCATCCAAAAGCCAATCCCGTGAGGGACCGTGAAAAGAGCCTCACGCGTAGCTGATCCGACACCGAAGCCGGTCCTAGTTGAGCCAAATATCGGCTGACGTGCTCGATGGAGCTGGAGCCATCCGATCCACCGAATTTGGAGAAGTCGGGGAGCCGATATTTTGGTGGCAGCGGGATCATCTCGTAATCGTCGTGGGTACGGCTTGGAATAGCCGACCGCCCTTCTTTTCGGCATCATGCCGAACTCGGTCTCTCGGTATGGTACCGATCGATCCGCCGTGTCTGGCCGTAGGAGTTGCACTCGAAGATTCGCCGGGGTGGCGTACTTGGCCTGCCACGTTTGCTTTTCCAGCTCCGAGCCAGCTGCAGGAGCCGGGCTCGGGAGTTTCGTCGGTGTGGCGTATTTAGTTAGCCACGTCCGCTCTGTCGCCGACGTTCCTCCCTGTCTTCGCCGGAGTCCCCGATGTTGTGGCCTGGTTTGTGAGTGCCCAGTCCACCACAATCCGGCACATACATGCATGCGTACCCATGAGGGATCTCCTTAGGCGCCTCCATTAAGAACCGGTAGTCACCGGGGTCGCCACCAATTCTGCAGACGAGGAATGCCGGTGTAGTCGGCACTTCAGCGAGTGCTGCCAACGCAAATGGCAGCGGTGGACGGGACCGGAATGGCAATTCTCCTTGATGCGTCCCGAGAGCTGGTCCCGACGGCGAGTGCTGGTGGCTCATGATCTCCTGGATCACGCGCGAGCGACACGCTCCAGCCACGTTAACCAAGTTCTCGAGTGGCGGTGTAGCGAGTGAGCCACCGGGTAGTTGATCTCCCCGCGGACCCACGGTGCGTTCCTCCGACGGGGAAGAAAGGTCTATCCCATCGAGTGCACCTTCCGGTGAGAACCCCTTCCATCTGATGCCACCGAACGGGTTCTGCGAAAAGAGCCGATGAGGTCGGCTTCGAGGGTAGCCTTGATCTCATTGTATTGCTTCTTGAGGTCGTCGAGCGGATCCTCGTAGGTGAGCGGCGTGCCGTCCGCCATCTCAGATGTAGATGGCGATGTGGTTGATGTAGACGATTGTCCCACGGGCGTGCTGAGATGTGTTGATCGCCAAAACCCACCGGCGGACAGCGGCCTTGTCAACACTCGTAGAGCCGGGGGAGCCTAGAGCTGCGGCTGGCTGAGACCCCTCCGAGCGACGGCCCGCAATGCTCTTCGGTCACACGCGGCGTTGCGAAGTGCAAGGGCGTGCCACTCGACCTATACCCGGTCGGGAAGGTGATGAGATTGCCTCGCTTAGTTTCTGCGGGGCATACATGTAAACGTTAAATACGAGCCTCGATCGGCTCTCGGGTTATCCTGTGAATCGGCTCAAAGAGCCGATCCACCCATGATCCGTACGGGGTGTACGAATACTTGGTGGTCCTGCTTGATCAAGATGAAGCTAATGAGATCTACTGACGATTTAGGGTTTTCACCACATAATCGGATCATCCTACTCCAGGTTGGGCCGGATGGCCACGCACGGTGCTCGTAAGCCGATCCTAAACAAGGCCAAAAAACCAACATGAAGTTGATCCTAGGAACATCCCGTTTAGGACTTGCGAACGCCACCCTACGTGCCACAGGATCCTCCCCCCTTTGTAAGGCCAAACTATTGCGAGATATTAAACTAATCCTTGTAGAACAAGGAGCAATCGTAACGGACCAGATCTACTAAATAATGATCAAGCGGGGTGCCGCCCCCACACCTGAGATAGGCGTGAGGACGGCTAGATATGCAAGGGTTGCACTACGTAAGCATGCTTAAACGAAGAACAATGCTAACCCTAACACATCTAATGATAACTACGCTGCTCGCCATCAAAAGCGCTTCGATACGAGCAACGCATGAACAACGTGGGGCTTGTGCTGCCTAGATCGCAAGATGCGATCTAGGCAGCATGTCGCTTACCCGATAGAAACCCTCGAGACGAAGGAGTTGGCGATGCGCCGAGATTGGTTTGTTTTTGGGGTTGAACGTGAGTTGTTGTTTATTCCATAAACCCTAGGTACATATTTATAGTCCAGGGGACTTTCTAATGTGGGCATGCACTAAACCGTGCACGACTCGAGATTCTATCTCTTATAATAAACTACTAAGTAAAGATACACGGGCAATTCAGCCCAAGACCCTTCGTGCCAGGCCGCCTTAGAATCCTTTCACAGGTAATCAGCACAAGCCCGGCCCACCTCTGGATTCGTCTAAAATCTGGTGATAACAGATTGTCATCAATTACCAAAATGGGGGAGATCGTAAGGGTACTTTGCCACTATGTTTAATTTTGGTAATTGATGACAATTTCTATGGACTAATATTTCCATTGAGTTTTGTTTGAAGGAATACTCCATAGGATTTGCTTGAAGTTCATTTGTTGGATTCAAGATAGTTGATGTCAAGAGAGAAGATTTGGCTCGAAGGCGGTGTCACAATCCTCCAAGGCTCATGAGTTCAGCTATTGGTGACCAAGACCTAGAGCATGTAATCAACTGAAGTGTTCTAGCTTGAATGAAGCATGAGTGTTGTCATCAAGGTCAAGCGGGATGCGGTTAATTCTCTCGCCCTCTTACGGTGTTGGATCACGATGTGAAAAGCGAGAATAGCGCGATAAGGGAACTCGAAGACGGAGTTTAAAACAGGGTGCCGCTGCCTGGACTCGATCCCCCGCGTGCGCCTGGCCCATGCCCGCACGCCACGCCCAGCCACTCGCGTCGCGCGGGCCCCCGCTTGCTGCGCCGCACGCCTACTGCCACGCACGATCCCCTCTCGCTCCTGGCATCGCGCTGCCACCGCAATCTCTATTGTCGCCCCACAACGCTAACTGCCCGCTTCCTCTATCGATCTTCTGCAATTGGGCCGGTATGACCGGATAATCTTTTTGTCTGCATTTTTCCCTGCCTCGTTTTCCAGGAGGCTCATCCGGTATAACCGGGTCTTGACCCAGTCATACCGGGCATCTTTTTGTTGGAGATATGCCCAAGAGGCAATAATAAAAGTGGTTATTATATATCTTTATGTTCATGATAAATGTTTATATACCATGCTATAATTGTATTAACCGAAACATTGATACATGTGTGATATGTAAACAACAATGAGTCCCTAGTAAGCCTCTTAACTAGCTTGTTGATTAATAGATGATTAGTTTCATAATCATGAACATTGGATGTTATTAATAACAAGGTTATATCATTATATGAATGATGTAATGGACACACCCAATTAAGCGTAGCATAAGATCACGTCATTAAGTTATTTGCTATAAGCTTTCGATACATAGTTACCTAGTCCTTTCGACCATGAGATCATGTAAATCACTTATACCGGAAAGGTACTTTGATTACATCAAACGCCACTGCGTAAATGGGTGGTTATAAAGGTGGGATTAAGTACCCGGAAAGTATGAGTTGAGGCATATGGATCAACAGTGGGATTTGTCCATCCCGATGACGGATAGATATACTCTGGGCCCTCTCGGTGGAATGTCGTCTAATGTCTTGCAAGCATATGAATAAATTCATAAGAGACCACATACCACGGTACGAGTAAAGAGTACTTGTCAGGAGACAAGGTTGAACAAGGTATAGAGTGATACCGATGATCAAACCTCGGACAAGTAAAATATCGCGTGACAAAGGGAATTGGTATCGTATGTGAATGGTTCATTCGATCACCGAGTCATCGTTGAATGTGTGGGAGCCACTATGGATCTCCAGATCCCGCTATTGGTTATTGGTCGGAGAGAGTTCTCACCCATGTCCACATAGTTCACGAACCGTAGGGTGACACACTTAAGGTTTGATGTTGTAATAGTAGAACTTGAATATGGAATGGAGTTCGAAGTATTGTTCGAAGTCTCGGATGGGATCCCGGACATCACGAGGAGTTCGGAATGGTCCGGAGAATAAGATTCATATATAGGAAGTCATATTCCAAGTTTGGAAATGATCCGGTGCATTTATGGAAGGTTCTAGAAAAGTCAGGAAGAAATCACTAAGGAAGGAGGAGTCCCGGAGGGACTCCACCTCCCCATGGATGGCCAACCCTAGAGGGGGGAGTCCAAGGTGGACTCCACCAAGGGGGCCGGCCATCCCCCTTCATGGAAGGGTGGGAATCCCACTTGGGTGGGAGTCCCACCTTGGGTAGGTTTCCCTACTACATGGAAGGTTCTTGTGTTGGGGTCTTATTCGAAGACTTGTAGTCCAACACTTGGGGTTCCACCTATATAATGAGGGGCATAGGGGAGGGGGCCGGCCACCACAAGCCACCAAGCTGGCCGCACCCCTTGAGGCCGGCCACCCCCTCTCCCGAACCCTAGCCGCCCCCTCTCTCCTCCACCTCTCCCGCACGCTTAGCGAAGCTCCGCCGGAGATCTCCACCGCCACCGCCACCACGCCGTCGTGCTGCCGGAGTCAAGGAGGAGCTACTACTTCCGCTGCCCGCTGGAACGGGGAGAAGGACGTCGTCTTCATCAACACCGAACGTGTGACCGAGTACGGAGGTGCTGCCCGATCGTGGCACCGTGATCAAGATCTTCTACGCGCTTTTGCAAGCGGCAAGTGATCGTCTACCGCAGCAACAAGAGCCTCATCTTGTAGGCTTTGGAAATCTTCAAGGGTGAGTCTCGATCATCTCCTCGTTGCTCCCATCTTCTAGATTGCATCTTGGCTTGGTTTGCGTTCTCGCGGTAGGAATTTTTTGTTTTCTATGCAACGTATCCCTACAGGTGGTATCAGAGCCGTGTCTATGCATAGATGGTTGCACGAGTAGAACACAATGGTTTTGTGGGCGTTGATGCTTATGTTGTCTTTAGTTTGAGTACTTTGCATCGTTGTGGCATAGTGGGATGAAGCGGCTCGGGCTAACTTTACATGACCGCGTTCATGAGATTTGCTCCACGCTCGACATGCAACTTGTATTGCATAAGTGGCTTTGCGGGTGTCTGTCTCTCCTACTATAGTAAAGATTCAATTTACTCTTCTATTGACAACACTAGTATCACCGTTGTGGTTCATGTTCGTAGGTAGATTAGATCTTACTCGAAACCCTAAACCACGTAAAATATGCAAACCAAATTAGAGACGTCTAACTTGTTTTTCCAGGGTTTGGTGATGTGATATGGCCATAATGTGATGATGAATATGTATGAGATGATCATTATTGTATTGTGGCAACCGGCAGGAGCCTTATGGTTGTCTTTAAATTTCATGTTGAGTAGTATTTCAAAGAAGTTGTAATAGTTGCTACATGGGAGAACAATCATGAAGACGGCGCCATTGACCTTGACGCTACGCCGACGATGATGGAGATCATGCCCGTTGATGATGGAGATCATGTCCGTGCTTTGGAGATGAAGATCAAAGGCGCAAAGACAAAGGGGCCATATCATATCACATATGAACTGCATGTGATGTTAATCCTTTTATGCATCTTATTTTGCTTAGATCGCGACGGTAGCATTATAAGATGATCCCTCTCACTAAAATATCAAGATAATAAAGTGTTCATCCTTAGTAGCACCGTTGCCAAGACTTGTCGTTTCGAAGCATCTCGTGATGATCGGGTGTGATAGAATCAACAAGTGCGTACAACGGGTGCAAGTCAGTTTTGCACATGCGGATACTAAGGTGGCCTTGACGAGCCTAGCATGTACAGACATGGTCTCGGAACACGTGATACCGAAAGGTAGAGCATGAATCATATGATTGATATGATGAACACTTTGAGTGTTCGCCATTGAAATTACATCTTGTCTCGTGATGATCGGACTTGATGTAGTGGATTTGGTTCGTGTGATCACTAAGACAATGCGAGGGATATTGTTTTGAGTGGGAGTTCACCTAGATTTTTAATTTTGTTGAATTAAAATTTGAACTCAATTTGTCATAAACATTAGTCTAAACTATTGCAAATATATGTTGTAGATATGGCGTCCTCAATCAATTTTAACCAGTTCCTAGAGAAAGAAAAGCTTAAGAGCAACGGTAGCAACTTCACCGACTAGTTCTGTCATGTGAGGATCTTCCTCGCTGGCGGAAATCTGCAATATGTGCTTGATGCACCGCTAGGTGACCCTCCTGCAGAAACTGAAACCGATGAAGTAAAGAATGTTTACGAGACTCGAAAAACTCGGTACTCTCAAGTTCAGTGTGCCATCCTGTGCAGTCTGGAAGACGATCTTCAAAAACGTTTTGAGCACCACGATCCTCATGAGTTGGTCAATGAGCTGAAAGCTATCTTTGAAACTCATGCGGCCGTGGAATGCTATGAAGCATCGAAACACTTCTTCGGCTGCATGATGGAAGAAGGCGGCTCCGTTAGTGAGCACATGCTCGCCATGACCGGGCATGCGAAGAAACTCGGTGACTTGGGAATAGTGATTCCTAACGGACCGGGGATTAATCGTGTCCTTCAATCACTGCCACCTAGTTACAAGAACTTTGTGATGAACTACAATATGCAGAACATGAACAAAGAGTTACCTGAACTTTTCGCCATGCTGAAATCTGCTGAGATTGAGATCAAGAAAGAGCACCAAGTGTTGATGGTCAACAAGACCACCAGTTTCAAGAAACAGGGCAAGTCTAAGGGAAAATTCAAGAAGGGTGGCAAGAAAGCTGCCACGCCTCCCGTGAAACCTAAGACTGGCCCTAAGCCTGATGCTCGAGTGCTATTACTGCAAGGATAAGGGACACTGGAAGCGTAATTTCTCCAAGTATTTGGCGGATCTGAAGAGCGGCCTTGTCAAGAAGAAGAAAGAAGGTATATCTGATATACATGTTATAGATGTTTATCTTACTGGTTCTCGTACTAGTACCTGGGTATTTGATACTGGTTCGGTTGCTCATATTTGTAACTCGAAACAAGAACTAAAGAATAAACGAAGACTACTAAAGGATGAAGTGACGATGCGCGTTGGAAATGGATCCAAAGTCGATGTGATCGTTGTCGGCACACTTCCTCTACATCTACCTTCGGGATTAGTTTTAAGCCTCAATAATTGTTATTTTGTACCCGCGTTGAGCATGAACATTATATCCGGATCTTGTTTAATGCAAGACGGTTATTCATTCAAGTCCGAGAATAATGGTTGTTCTATTTTTATGAATAATATCTTTTATGGTCGAGCACTCGAAAAGAATGGCTTATTTCTGTTAGATCTCGATAGTAGTGATACACATATACATAACATTGATGCTAAGCGAATTAGATTGAATGATAATTCTACTTATATGTGGCACTTGTCGTCTTGGTCATATTGGAGTGAAACGCATGAAGAAACTCCATACCGATGGATTACTTGAATCGCTTGACTTTGAGTCACTTGATAGATGCGAAGCATGTCTAATGGGAAAAATGACTAAGACTCCATTCTCTGGTATTATGGAGCGAGCTACTGACTTATTGGAAATCATACATACCGATGTGTGCGGACCAATGAGTGTAGCATCGCGCGGTGGTTATCGTTATGTTCTAACCTTCACAGTTGATCTGAGTAGATATGGGTATATCTATTTCATGAAACATAAATCCGAAACTTTCGAGAAGTTATAGGAATTCCAAAGTGAAGTAGAAAACCAACGTAACAAGAAGATTAAATTTCTACGATCTGATCGCGGAGGTGAATATCTGAGTTATGAGTTTGGCATGCATTTAAAAAAATGCGGAATACTTTCACAATTGACACCGCCGGGAACACCTCAACTAAACGGTGTGTCCGAACGTCGTAATCGAACTCTCTTAGATATGGTTCGTTCTATGATGTCTCTTACTGATTTACCTTTATCATTTTGGAGTTATGCATTAGAGACAGCCACATTCACTTTAAATAGAGCACCATCAAAATCCGTTGAAACGACACCGTATGAATTATGGTTTAATAAGAAACCTAAGCTGTCATTCCTTAAAGTTTGGGGTTGCGAAGCCTATGTAAAAAAGTTACAACCGGACAAGCTAGAACCCAAAGCGGAGAAATGCGTCTTCATAGGATACCCTAAGGAAACTATAGGGTACACTTTCTATCACGGATCCGAAGGCAAAATCTTTGTTGCTAAGAACGGAACCTTTCTTGAGAAAGAATTTCTCACTAAAGAAGTATTTGGAAGAAAAGTAGAACTCGATGAGATTGATGAATCTTCACTTGTTGATCGGAGTAGCGCAGATGCGGAAGTTGTTCCTGTGCCGCCTACACCGGCAACGAGAGGAAGCTAATGATAATGATCATGCAACTTCGAATAAGATAGCTACGAACCTCGCGGATCGACAAGGGAACGTGCCACTCCTGATTGGTATGATCCTTGTCTAAATGTCATGATTGTGGACAACAATGATGAAGACCCTGCGACGTATGAAGAAGCGATGATGAGCCCAGATTCCAACAAATGGCAAGAAGCCATGAAATCCGAAATGGGATCCATGTATGATAACAAAGTATGGACTTTGGTAGACTTACCTGATAGCCGCAAGGCTGTCGATAATAAATGGATCTTCAAGAGAAAAACAGATGCTGATGGTAATATTACTGTCTATAAAGCTCGACTTGTCGCAAAGGGTTTCCGACAAATTCAAGGTGTTGACTACGATGAGACTTTCTCACTGTAGCGAAGCTAAAATCTGTGAGGATTTTGTTAGCAATAGCTGCATTTTTCGATTATGAGATTTGGCAGATGGATGTCAAAACGGCGTTCCTTAATGGAGACATTGAGGAAGAGTTGTATATGGTACAACCCAAAGGTTTTGTCGATCCTAAAAATGCTGACAAAGTATGCAAACTTCAGCGTTCAATTTATGGACTGAAGCAAGCATCGAGAAGTTGGAACCGACGCTTTGATAAGGTGATCAAAGACTTCGGGTTTATACAGTGTCATGGAGAGGCTTGTATTTACAAGAAAGTGAGTGGGAGCTCTGTAGCATTCCTGATATTATATGTAGATGACATATTATTGATTGGGAATGATATAGAACTATTAAGCGATGGTAAAAGGTTATTTGAATAATAGTTTTTCAATGAAAGACCTTGGTGAAGCATCATATATATTAGGCATCAAGATTTATAGAGATAGATCAAGACGCCTAATAGGGCTATCACAGAGTACATACATGGACAAGATTCTAAAGAAGTTTAGAATGGACGAAAGTAAGAAAGGATTCTTACCTATGTTACCAGGCAAGGTCTTGAGTAAGACTCAAGGTCCGGCTACGGCAGAAGAAAGAGAAAGGATGAGTCAGATCCCCTATGCTTCGGCGGTAGGCTCTATCATGTATGCCATGCTATGTACTAGACCGGATATAGCACATGTGGTTAGTTTGACTAGCAGATATCAAAGTGATCCAGGAATGGAACACTGGACATCGGTCAAGAATATCACGAAGTACTTGAAAAGAACTAAGGATATGTTTCTTTGTTATGGAGGTGACCAAGAGCTCGTTGTAACAAGTTACACCGATGCAAGTTGGAACACTGATCCTGATGACTCTAAGTCACAATCCGGGTACGTGTTTATATTGAATGGTGCTTTGCGATGAAGCTGGGCAAGCTCGAAGCGGTGCACGGTGGCGAAGTCTTCAACGAGAATCGGAGTACATAGCGGCTTCGGAGGCTTCATCGAAGCGGTATGGATGAAGAGGTTCATTGTAGAGCTCGGTGTGGTTCCTAGTGCATTGGACCCACTAGTCATCTATCGTGACAACATGGGTGCCATCGCCAATGCACAAGAACCAAGGTCACACAAGAGGCTGAAGCATATCAAGCTGCGTTATCATTCGATTCGCGAGTACATCGAAGATGGAGAAGTAAAGATTTGCAAAGTACACACCGATCCGAATGTAGCGGATCCGTTGACTAAAGCTCTCCCTAGGGCAAAGCATGACCAACACCAGAATACCATGGGTGTTAGGTACCTTACAATGTAATCTAGATTATTGACTCTAGTGCAAGTGGGAGACTGTTGGAGATATGCCCAAGAGGCAATATAAAATTGGTTATTATATATCTTTATGTTCATGATAAATGTTTATATACCATGCTATAATTGTATTAACCGAAACATTGATACATGTGTGATATGTAAAAAACAATGAGTCCCTAGTAAGCCTCTTAACTAGCTTGTTGATTAATAGATGATTAGTTTCATAATCATGAACATTGGATGTTATTAATAACAAGGTTATATCATTATATGAATGATGTAATGGACACACCCAATTAAGCGTAGCATAAGATCACGTCATTAAGTTATTTGCTATAAGCTTTCGATACATAGTTACCTAGTCCTTTCGACCATGAGATCATGTAAATCACTTATACTGGAAAGGTACTTTGATTACATCAAACGCCACTTGCGTAAATGGGTGGTTATAAAGGTGGGATTAAGTATCCGGAAAGTATGAGTTGAGGCATATGGATCAACAGTGGGATTTGTCCATCCCGATGACGGATCGATATACTCTGGGCCCTCTCGGTGGAATGTCGTCTAATGTCTTGCAAGCATATGAATAAATTCATAAGAGAACACATACCACGGTACGAGTAAAGAGTACTTGTCAGGAGACGAGGTTGAACAAGGTATAGAGTGATACCGATGATCAAACCTCGGACAAGTAAAATATCGTGTGACAAAGGGAATTGGTATCGTATGTGAATGGTTAATTCGATCACTAAGTCATCGTTGAATGTGTGGGAGCCATTATGGATCTCCAGATCCCGCTATTGGTTATTGGTCGGAGAGAGTTCTCACCCATGTCCACATAGTTCACGAACCGTAGGGTGACACACTTAAGGTTTGATGTTGTAATAGTAGAACTTGAATATGGAATGGAGTTCGAAGTATTGTTCGAAGTCTCGGATGGGATCCCGGACATCACGAGGAGTTCGGAATGGTCCGGAGAATAAGATTCATATATAGGAAGTCATATTCCAAGTTTGGAAATGATCCGGTGCATTTATGGAAGGTTCTAGAAAAGTCGGGAAGAAATCACTAAGGAAGGAGGAGTCCCGGAGGGACTCCACCTCCCCATGGCCGGCCAACCCTAGAGGGGGAGTCCAAGGTGGACTCCACCAAGGGGGCCGGCCACCCCCTTCATGGAAGGGTGGGAATCCCACTTGGGTGGGAGTCCCACCTTGGGTAGGTTTCCCTACTACATGGAAGGTTCTTGTGTTGGGGTCTTATTCGAAGACTTGTAGTCCAACACTTGGGGTTCCACCTATATAATGAGGGGCATAGGGGAGGGGCCCGGCCACCACAAGCCACCAAGCTGGCCGCACCCCTTGAGGCCGGCCACCCCCTCTCCCAAACCCTAGCCGCCCCCTCTCTCCTCCACCTCTCCCGCACGCTTAGCGAAGCTCCGCCGGAGATCTCCACCGCCACCGCCACCACGCCGTCGTGCTGCCGGAGTCAAGGAGGAGCTACTACTTCCGCTGCCCGCTGGAACGGGGAGAAGGACGTCGTCTTCATCAACACCGAACGTGTGACCGAGTACGGAGGTGCTGCCCGATCGTGGCACCGTGATCAAGATCTTCTACGCGCTTTTGCAAGCGGCAAGTGATCGTCTACCGCAGCAACAAGAGCCTCATCTTGTAGGCTTTGGAAATCTTCAAGGGTGAGTCTCGATCATCTCCTCGTTGCTCCCATCTTCTAGATTGCATCTTGGCTTGGTTTGCGTTCTCGCGGTAGGAAATTTTTTGTTTTCTATGCAACATATCCCTACACTTTTTTTCTGCGTGTTTTATTTTTCCTCCAACAACTAGTTTAACTATATAAGGTAGTCCCGAATACATGGAAAATTACCTTTTGCTATTCTATTCATCCAGATCTAATTTGTGAAGGTCTCAAGAACTTCATCTCTATTCCCAACTCAAATCCTTGATCTCTTGAGTTTTACCGACGATTTTGAGAGTTGATGCGTGCATCTCAAAGATCTCATCATCATCTCTCTTTCAACCACACATATTTCAATTTGAGCCATCGTACCAAGTTTTCCTCTCTGATATTTTTACTCTTGGAGGTCGAGGACTCCTAGGCGGTTGCCGGGAGCGATCAACTTTGTGATCAAGACGGAAAGTTTGTACGGGATTGAAGTCATCCCTAAGGTCTTCACATAGTGGAACGAGCTCCTACTTCGTCAAAGGGTCTCACAGAGAAGAAGGTGTGCTTTCGTGGCGTTCAGTGTCCTTCGTGGTACTGCACCTCTCCAACGGTGACTAGCTTCCCCTCAAGGAAGTGAACATCGGGATACATCATCGTCTCCGCGTGTTTCGGTTATTTCTTTCCACCTATTTAATTTGTGATAGCCATCGAGCTTTAAGTTCTTGATATTTGTATTTTATCATATAGGGTGGTCCACTTAGTTTGCATTGGGCCATTTTATTTATCCGCATAGCCTAAAAGAGCAAACAAGTCAATAAAATTTTGTAGAACATATTCACCCCCCTCTAGGTTACCAACATTGAACTTTCACAATCTACCTGCTACTCGGGTGACCAGTTGTCACAAATGGTGACCTTACCTCGCAGTAGTACGAACAACTTAGCGGAATATGCAAGTATCAGTAAAAACTAATGTCGTTCAACCCTAACGACTAGCAAATAGTAGTTCATTAAGATGTTCCCCTAGCTACTAGCAAATAGCAGTTCCTCACGATGTTTCCCTAGCTAATAGAAAATTGGTGTTCAACACAACACAAGGAGTCCACTCTCCCCTCCCTCCCGTCTGTGAGAGCTCCTCGGCCATATCGATCCTCTCTCCCCCTCCTCTCCGGCGGTTCAGACAGCCGGAGACGACGGGGGAGAGGGGCTCGGCCTCCTCTGTATAGCTTTAGGGCTACTTATCTGGGTTTTACCCATGTGGAGTCTAGCAAGGTGCCATGGGGATTTTAGCTGCTGAGGTGTTCGAGCTCCTCGTGGTGGCGTTCGGTGGCGGCGTGCTTGCTCTTGGTGCTCCGGCGGGAGGAGTCAAAGGTGAACATGGCGGCGCTAAGATCCTCTTCAATAAAGCTCGATTTGGGCTTTCCAAGTCGGAGTGAAGATGTCGATCTGCTTCCTCTGCTTGGCCATTGAGGTGGTGGTCACACCTGGAAGCTCCGATATGTTCTCCGTTGCAGATCTGCGAGATGTGGTTCTGGAAGATGGTGGTCTCAACCACTATCTCTCTCTGGTGAGTTCATCAACAGGGTACCCAAGCTGGCTTATATGCCTTGCCCCCAATTTCCATGGTTGCCAGGTGGCCCTTGTCCAGGAGCTCAACCTCCTCTGGAGGCTCTCTTCAACCTCGTGCAGGAGCTCACCATTGCTTCTTCTCCAAGTGGTTCGTTGTAACACCCCAGGTATCCAGACGATCGCGGGGTAGAATTAGAAATGGGTTGTGCATTGCATTGTAAATCTGGGAAAAATTCCGCGCTTATTTGCATAAAAACCTAAGAGGGATCATTTAGGGTTAGGGTTTCTCTCTCGACACCATTTAGGGTTAGGGTTTTGAGAGTGCGATAGATTTGGACATGACCTCTTTTGAGTTAGGGTTTTGAAAAGGGGGAATCAATTGAATTGATACTCACATTCGAATATTTGAAATTGAAATAAGTTTGAGTTGATATTCAAACTAAGACAATGCAAATTGAATAAGGTAATGAATATTTAAATAAATATTGTAATATAAATATATTCAAATAATAAAATAATATAAATAAGTTACAAATAGCTCAATAGAGAAAGTTTTAGCTTTATTGATCATCACACATAATATATTGTATTTACAATATTCATTTATATTACAATAAACCAATTCAGAAATGAATAATTAAAATAAAAAGGAAAAGTACAAGAATACAAAGTGAACTATTCTAAATTTCCTAGCTACTGCCTTGATCATCTTGATCATCAGGAAGCATTTGTTCCTCTTGAATCCCTGCACAACAAAATCAAACAAACCATTTGACCAAGTGGCAGTGCCACTTGGATGTCAAAGGAAAAACCATAAGGAGGATAATATCAAAGTCCAGCCGAGCTGATCCATCCATCCCAAGTTCCAACATGGAACTCACAAGCACCTTGCAAGGTACATTGCATGCCTCCCAGCGCACACACGCCTGGGTTAGTCACCAAGTGAATACAGCCTTGGTGTCGACCAAGGAAGAGACTTCCAGATGCTATAAATCGCACTATTCCAGGAAAACATACATATCCATCGACACATAGCACCAGTAGCAAAAACCACCAAGAACAGTAGAACTTTTCCAGCTCTTCTTCACCAAGAACAAAGAGTTGTTGAACAGAGATGGTGAAATAGAGCAAGAACCAGCCATAGGAGGAGAGCAAGCTCAACCTCATCAGCAACCAGTATACGAAAATCCTCTACATCAGCAGACATTATCTAGGAGCTGGAGTGAGGTATACCAAAATCATGAACAAACAACATGTTTTGCTCATATTTGGATAAGCATGCCCAACACAAATTCACACAGGGTAGGAGGACCCTGTTTGGTCATCATATGGTCATAGACCAAGTGATACTGGCAAAAATGGCAAAGGCCAGAGATTAAAACCAAACTAGTCACCATGGTTATGCCAACCAAATGAGCCAGCAGCACATCCAAAAGGAACTAGGGAGGAATCAATCCAGGATACTTTACCAAAGTCACCAAGCTACACTAGCCCTTTATAAAACCATCAGAAAAAGAGACTAAATGTTGTCCGTATATATTTTCAACATCAAATTCATAATGGTACTCATGTAATGAGCACCCATTATGTATTTATCCATCCACAGCAAGCCAATAGTAGTGGGAGCAACCAAACCAGCAGTATATCATTGCTAAGGTCACATCAACCACAAACCCAACCAACCAAAGAAACAGCTAATCATTATCATCACTCAAATGAGTTCAAAAGTATAGCTGGGGTTCCTAACAATAATTGGCATCCATCTAGCTTAAATAGATATATTAAAAGAATCATAACTGCATAAGCAGTTCATCAATTTATAAGTAACAGGTATAGAAAACATTCCAAGACAACCCGATGAACATCAATTGAGCAACAACATCCACACAAAAATACTACACAAGTATTTGAGGCACCACAGTTCATATCCAGCCTGCTCATACAAGCATGAGCAGCACCCCAGTACAGGGTGTGCAACCAGAGAGAGATATAGCAGAAGCAGTAGTAAAGGACAAGCAATTGTGTGTATAAATAATAGTCTAGTAAGCTACCACTAGCATTTGATGCTCACTGGTAGCATGTGCATCACACACTAGCATGACACAACAAAAGCAACTCATCGGTACATGGTAAGCTGCCACAGAGAGTATATTAGTCGCAGTAGCAGTGGACAATGAATAGGAGCATATAGAACTTATACTAGTAAGCTAATTACTGGCAAGAGAGGGGCAAATGGAGCAAATGTATTAGGTAAACCACACCATAGCATGCAACAACAACTACCAACACTTGCACAGCAAGCTACTGCTAGCATCAAGTGTTCAAATAAACACTTGAGCAAGATACATGGGCACTAGCAAGCTACTGCTAGCAGTAGTGCCCAAATAAACACTCACAAAGAGGAAGGGGAGTAATCAAGCTAGCCCTAACAAGTAATTAGGCATAACAGAGCATCAGGAGCACCAGCAAACACTAAAACAGCATAGCAGACAGTAGCTAGAGCATGGAGAGGCAGGCCAGTGGCTTAGGCACATAGAGGCAGGCCAGTGACTAGGACAAGAGAGGAAGAAGATGGGGAGATAACAAAGAGGGGAGCGACCACATACTTGGGGCAGCAGTGCTGCAGACGCAGACCTCGACGGCACGGCGGCACGGGCCAGCCACGACAGCGCCAAGCCGCGGCCAAGCCTGGCCACGCCGAGCACTGCAGCCGCCAGCACGTCATCGGTGAGTCACCGAGAAGCACCAGGGCGCCCAGGAACGCCAGCTCGACATAAACCGCCATAGTCACCACTACCCTAGTAGCAGTAGGGGGTCGATGGCGAGCTGGAGGAGCTGGAGGAGCTATCCTTTTTAGATCGACGTGGATAGGATGAAGCAGCGTCACCAGGCGCGTCGATTGTGACCAACGGTGCTGCCTGGAACCGTCGGAGATGGCCAGAGGAGGCCGACAATGGCGGAGGAGATTCGGAGTCGCGGGAGCAAAAGGGGAATTAGTGTTAGGGTTCGTCCACGGGTGCGGGAGAGAGTGAGGTCGGTTGGGCTGAGCAAGATGGACTGGTCCGGCCTAACCAACTGGGGTGCCTGACCAGTGGGCCCGAGGGGCATTTTGGTTATTTGACCATTAGGTTTTCTTTGAGATTTAGAAACAAATCCAAAAACCCTAGATGAACTCTAAAAAAATAAAGAAAAATATGTATACCACTTTAAAAAATGCTCTATCCAAACTAAATGCTTCAATGAAAATTTGACCAAAATTTAAAAATAATTATTAAGAAAAATTACAAAAGAAGTTGTATAAGGAAAATTCAATCCTTTAAAAAAAATAAGAAAAGGAGTATTTAAAACTAAACCTTATTTTATTAATATTTAAAAAAAATAAGAAAAGGAGTATCAACTTGGCCAGAGCCTCTACTAGCAACGGAGAGCATGCAAGAACATAAACAACACATATAATAGATTGATAATCAACTTGACATAGTATTCCATATTCATCGGATCCCAACAAACACAAGATCCATAGTCCAGGGGTGAACTACTCACACATCGATCCGGAGGCGATCATGGTGATGAAGAGTCCTCCGGGAGATGATTCCCCTCTCCGGCAGGGTACCGGAGGCGATCTCCTGAATCCCCCGAGATGGGATTGGCGGCGGCGGCGTCTCTGGAAGGTTTTCCGTATCGTGGCTCTCGGTGCGGGGTTTTCGCGACGAAGGCTTTAAGTAGGCGGAAGGGCGGAGTCGGAGGGCCGACGGGGGCCCCACACCATAGGGCGGCGCGGGCCCCACCCAAGCCGCGCGGCCCTGTGGTGTCGGCGCCCGTCGCCCACTTCGTTTCCCTTTCGGTCTTCCGGAAGCTTCGTGGAAAAATAAGACCACAGGCGTTGATTTCGTCCAATTCCGAGAATATTTCCTTTGTAGGATTTCGAAACCAAAAATAGCGAGAAAACAGCAAGCGGCTCTTCGGCATCTCGTCAATAGGTTAGTGCCGGAAAATGCATAATAATGACATAAAGTGTGTATAAAACATGTGAGTATCATCATAAAAGTAGCATGGAACATAAGAAATTATGGATACGTTTGAGACGTATCAAGCATCCCCAAGCTTAGTTCCTACTCGCCCTCGAGTAGGTAAACGATAACAAGGATAATTTATGAAGTGACATGCTATCATAATTTTCATCAATACTATTGTAAAGCATATGAGATGAATGCAGCGATTCGAAGCAATGGTGAAGACAATGAGTAAACAACTGAATCATATAGCAAAGACTTTTCATGAATAGTACTTTCAAGACAAGCATCAATAAGACTCATAAGAGTTAACTCATAAAGCAATAGATTCTTAGTAGAAAGCTTTGAAGCAACACAATGGAAGATATAAGTTTCCGCGGTTGCTTTCAACTTCAACATGTATATCTCATGGATAATTGTCAACACAAAGTAATATAACAAGTGCAATAGGTAAACATGTAAGAATCAATGCACACATTTGATACAAGTGTTTGCTTCTAAGATAGAAAGAAGTAGGTAAAATGACTCAACAATAAAGTAAAAGATGGGCCCTTCGCAGAGGGAAGCATGGATTACTATTTTTGTGCTAGAGCTTTTCATTTTGAAAACAAGAAACAATTTTGTCAACGGTAGTAATAAATCATATGTGTTATGCATAAGATATCTTATAAGTTGCAAGCCTCATGCATAGATTACCAATAGTGCTCGCACCTTGTCCTAATTAGCTTGGATTAACACGGATTATCATTGCATAACATATGTTTCAACCAAGTGTCACAAAGGGGTACCTCTATGCCGCCTGTACAAAGGTCTAAGGAGAAAGATCGCATTTGATTTCTCGTTTTTGATTATTCTCAACTTAGACATCCATACCGGAACAACATAGACAACAGATAATGGACTCCTCTTTTAATGCATAAGCATTCAACAACAGATAATATTCTCATAAGAGGTTGAGAATTAATTGTCCAAACTGAAACTTCCACCATGATTCATGGCTTTAGTTAGCGGCCCAATGTTCTTCTCTAACAATATGCATACTCAAACCATTTGATCATAAAAATCGCCCTTACTTCAGACAAGACGAACATGCATAGCAACTCACATGATATTCAACAAAGGTGTAATAGTTGATGACGTCCCCGGAAACATGGTTACCGCTCAACAAGCAACTTATAAGAAATAAGATACATAGCTACATATTCTTCACCACAATAGTTTTTAAGGCTATTTTTCCCATGAGCTATATATTGCAAAGACAAAGGATAGAATTTTAAAGGTAGCACTCAAGTAATTTACTTTGGAATGGCGGAGAAATACCATGTAGTAGGTAGGTATGGTGGACACAAATGGCATAGTTTTTGGCTCAAGGATTTGGATGCACGAGAAGAATTCCTCTCAATACAAGGCTAGGCTAGCAAGGTTGTTTGAAGCAAAATCAAGTATAAAACAGTACAGCAAAACTTACATAGGAACATATTGCAAGCATTATAAGACTTTACATCGTCTCCTTGTTGTTCAAACACCTTAACCAGAAAATATCTAGACTCTAGAGATCAATCATGCAAACCAAATTTTAACAAGCTCTATGTAGTTCTTCATTAATAGGTGCAAAGTACATGATGCAAGAGCTTAAACATGATCTCTATGAGCACAAAAATTGCCAAGTATCAAATTATTCAAGATATTATACCATTTACCACATGAGGCATTTTCTGTTTCAAACCATATAACAATGAACGAAGCAGTTTCAACCTTCGCCATGAACATTAAAAGTAAAGCTAAGAACATATGTGTTCATACGAAACAGCGGAGCGTGTATCTCTCCCAAACAAAGAATGCTAGGATCCGATTTTATTCAAACAAAAACAAAAATAAAAACATACAGACGCTCCAAGTAAAGCACATAAGATGTGACGGAATAAAAATATAGTTTCACTAGAGGTGACCTGATAAGTTGTCGATGAAGAAGGGATGCCTTGGGAATCCCCAAGCTTAGATGCTTGAGTCTTCTTAAAATATGCAGGGATGAACCACGGGAGCATCCCCAAGCTTAGACTTTTCACTTTTCTTGATCATATTGTATCATCCTTCTCTCTTGACCCTTGAAAACTTCCTCCACACCAAACTCAAAACAAACTCATTAGAGGGTTAGTGCATAATTGAAAATTCATATATTAAGAGATGACATAATCATTCTTAACACTTCTGGACATTGCAGAAAGCTACTGAAAGTTAATGGAACAAAGAAATCCATCAAACATAGCAAAACAGGCAATGCGAAATAAAAGGCAGAATCTGTCAAAACAGAACAGTCCGTAAAGACGAATTTTTCTGGGGCACTTAAATTGCTCATATGAAAATGCTCAAATTGAATGAAAGTTGCGTACATATCTGAGGATCACGCATGTAAATTGGCAGATTTTTCTAAATTACCTACAGAAGGGGCTGCCCAATTTCGTGATAGTAAGAAATCTGTCTCTGCGCAGTAATCCAAATCTAGTATTGACTTTACTATCAAAGACTTTACTTGGCACAACAATGCAATAAAATAAAGATAAGGAGAGGTTGCTACAGTAGTAACAACTTCCAAGACTCAACAAAATAGTAGCAAAATAAAAACATGGGTTATCTCCTAAGAAGTGCTTTCTTTATAGCCATTAAGATGGGCTCAGTAAATTTAATGATGCACTCGCATAAGGATGAGAGTTGAAGCACAGAGAGCATCAAAAAGCAAGTATGAAACAAATTTAAGCCTAACCCACTTCCTATGAAAAGGAATCTTGTAAATAAACAAGTCAATGAAGAACAAAATGAATAGCATAGGAAGACAAAACAACTGTAACTTCAAAAATTTCAGCATATAGAGAGGTGTTTTAGTAACATGAAAATTTCTACAACCATATTTTCCTCTCTCATAATAATTTCCAGTAGCATCATGAACAAACTCAACAATATAACTATCAAATAAAGCATTCTTATCATGAGTCTCATGCATAAAATAATTACTACTCCCAACGTAAGCATAGTCATTCTTATTAATTGCAGTGGGAGCAAATTCAACAAAGTAGCTATCATTATTATTCTCATCACCATAATCATCAAATGTAGGAGGCATAGTATAATCATAATAAACTTTATCCTCAATAGTAGGTGGCACCAAAATACCACTATCATCATAAATGGGAGGAAAAGTGTCATCAAAGTAAATTCTCTCCTCCATGGTTGGGGGACTAAAAATATCATGCTCATCAAAACCAGCTTCCCCAAGCTTAAATTCTTCCATAGCATTAGCAATAATAGTGTTCAAAGAGTTCATGCTAATAACATTGCTACAACTATTTTGCAAACAAAGTTCCATGGGTTTTTTAATTTTCTCTTCAAACACCTCATGTCCTAACTCAAGATAAATACTATAAAGATCTCTAATATTTTTGTTGTTTTCCATTAATCCTAACTAGTGAAATCACACAACTTAGTGTTTTCAGCAGTACCCATTTTAGCAGTAGTAAATAAAGCAAACTAAATAAAGTAAATGCAAGTAACTAATTTTTTTGTGTTTTTAATATGGAGAACGCAAACAAGACAGTAAATAAAGTAAATCTAGCAACTAATTTTTTTGTGTTTTTGATATAGAGAGCAAACAAAGCAGTAAATAAAGTAAAGTAAAGCAAGACAAAAACAAAGTAAAGAGATTGGATGTGGGAGACTCTCCTTGCAGCGTGTCTTGATCTCCCCGGCAACGGCGCCAGAAAAAGAGCTTGATGGCGTGCAAGACACACGTCCGTTGGGAACCCCAAGAGGAAGGTGTGATGCGTACGGCGAGCAAGTTTTCCCTCGTAAGAAACCAAGGTTATCGAACCAGTAGGAGTCAAGGAACACGTGAAGGTCGTTGGTGACGGAGTGTAGTGCGGCGCAACACCAGGGATTTCGGCGCCAACGTGGAACCTGCACAACACAATCAAAGTACTTTGCCCCAACGTAACAGTGAGGTTGTCAATATCATCGGCTTGCTGTAAACAAAGGATTAAATGTATAGTGTGGAAGATGATGTTTGTTTGCGAAGAACACTAAAGAACAAGTATTGCAGTAGATTGTATTTCAGATGTAAAGAATGGACCGGGGTCCACAGTTCACTAGTGGTGTCTCTCCGATAAGATAAAGCATGTTGGGTGAAAAAATTACAGTTGGGAAATTGACAAATAAAGAAGGCATAACAATGCACATACATATATCACGATGACTACTATGAGATTTAATCAGGGCATTACGACAAAGTACATAGACCGCTATCCGAGCATGCATCTATGCCTAAAAAGTCCACCTTCGAGGTTATCATCCGAACCTCTTCCAGTATTAAGTTGCAAACAACGAGACAATTGCATTAAGTATGGTGCGTAATGTTATCAACACAAATATCCTTAGACAAAGCATTGATGTTTTATCCCTAGTGGCAACGAGCACATCCACAACCTTAGAACTTTCACATCCTTGTCCCGGATTCAATGAAGGCATGAACCCACTATCGAGCATAAATACTCCCTCTTGGAGTTACAAGTATCAACTTGGCCAGAGCCTCTACTAGCAACGGAGAGCATGCAAGAACATAAACAACACATATAATAGATTGATAATCAACTTGACATAGTATTCCATATTCATCGGATCCCAACAAACACAACATGTAGCATTACAAATAGATGATCTTGATCATGATAGGCAGCTCACAAGATCTAACATGATAGCACAATGAGGAGAAGACAACCATCTAGCTACTGCTATGGACCCATAGTTCAGGGGTGAACTACTCACACATAGATCCGGAGGCGATCATGGTGATGAAGAGTCCTCCGGGAGATGATTCCCCTCTCCGGCAGGGTGCCGGAGGCGATCTCCTGGATCCCCCGAGATGGGATTGGCGGCGGCGTCTCTGGAAGGTTTTCCGTATCGTGGCTCTCGGTACTGGGGTTTTCGCGACGAAGGCTTTAAGTAGGCGGAAGGGCGGAGTCGGAGGGCTGACGGGGGCCCATACCATAGGGCGGCGCGGGGCCCACCCAGGCCGCGCGGCCCTGTGGTGTCGACGCCCCGTCGCCCTACTTCGTTTCCCTTTCGATCTTCTGGAAGCTTCGTGGAAAAATAAGACCATGGGCGTTGATTTCGTCCAATTCCGAGAATATTTCCTTTGTAGGATTTCTGAAACCAAAAACAACAGAAAATAGCAACTGGCTCTTCGGCATCTCGTCAATAGGTTAGTGCCGGAAAATGCATTATAATGACATAAAGTGTGTATAAAACATGTGAGTATCATCATAAAAGTAGCATGGAACATAAGAAATTATGGATACGTTTGAGACGTATCAGAGCTCCGCTATGATGTACATATAGGGCTTGTAATATTAAGTGAGTAAAATAAATAATAGCTATGTTTCTGTTGTATCACTCTGAGGGATGTAATATTTGCGGAATGATACTTCGCATATGTTATGTCAACGACTAGCATACTACAACATGCAGTGGTATGCAGGGTGACCACATTTGTCCCCGAGGTGTTTAGATCTCCGGCGCGGTTGAATCTTCGTCGGCATGGAGAGCACACCGAGCTACTTCTTCTCCGATTTCGGCGCTCTACGCCTTGAGGTCACCGGCGTGCGGTGGAGAGGGTGCATGAGCACTTGATTGCTTTTTACTCTTTGTTGCTAGGGTCCTTTTTGCAAATTCCGGTGCCTTTACTTCAAATTCCAGGTTTCCCAATGCAGTAGAAGCAAAAGGGCAACGATGTAATTTATGTACTAACCACTATTAATGGATCTTCCAGGCCTTTCGAGGCTAACCTTGTTAAAAAAAAACAAAACACAAGGGGCAGAGGAGTGCTCGACGGCATGATAGTGGTCTTCCTTCTTTCCTCAGTGCCGGTTGTGCCTCTATCATTGCGTCAGCCCAGTGTTGCCTCTTGTTCTTCCAAACCTGACTGACACCCTGACTAACACCGTGGCCATAGTCAATGCCATCCGGCATCACGTCCTCCTCATCCGGGAAGAATTCATCAATACCCCGCTGTAAGATCCAGTTGTGTAGAATGCAACATGCAAGAACAAGCTTAACTTGGGTGGAGAAAGGATGGAATGGCTTCCGATCAAGGATCTTAAGCATGTTCTTCAGAGCAGCAAAAGCCCTCTCGATTGTCACTCACAAGCTAGAGTATTTGAGATTAAACAGTTCTTTGGCATTTTTGTGGTCGTGTCTTGTAGAGAAATCATTGAGATGACACCTTGTTTACCTGAAGGGTGGAAAAAAACCAGGGCGGCAAGCATAACCAGCATTAGCTATGTATAACTTACCCTCTGGGCCTTGCAGGCCCTCGGGTCTCTCCAAGCTTTCTACTAGAATCGTCACATCATGGGCTGATTCGTCCCATCCAGCTAGAACATATGTGAACCTCATATCAAAATAAACATCTGCCAACATATTTTAGCTTGTGTAGTGTTTCCTCCCCATGTATGCATGTGACTCGCTTCTTGGCACTCTTGCTTGTACATGAGTGCCATCAATCGCCCCAATGCAATCCTGACATGAAAATGAGCAACTTGTTATATCTTGCTGAAGTAGAACAGCGTGATGCAAAATAATGTTCAGTTGCTCACCTTGAAGTATGGAAACCATCGATAGCTATATTTGATCTTGGTAGGATTGTGGGAAAATGGCGGCTTGATTATCTCTTCTGTGACCTCTCCAATTGTAAACAGGACTTGCTTGAAATAGCAAGACATTGTTTTAGTGGATCTCCTCCAGGTGTTGTGAATCACTCGGAATCTCTGGTTATGTCCAAGAACATGAAGAAACATTGTTATTTGTTCTTCAATATAGAAGTGGGTGCTATCTCTGAGCAAGCCCCTAAGCTTGAATGTGTTCACCAGGCTATTAAAAGGGGCTCTTTTCATCCTCAACATTTGGACAACCTTTATGTCATTGTTGTTATAGATGTAATTTAGATTGTTTATCCGCTCTCTATCACATTCGAACATTGGACCATAGGTGATAGCTGGCATGACACTGCGACAAACCGCTCGAGCTAGGATCACAAACATCTAGGCATGGATCACAGCTATGCGTGCAGCCGCATGAATGGAAAGCTTCCGCTACTCGTCCTAATTTATTTAGTGTTGCATATAAAGAAAGGAAAATTCAGCTAACTAATGGCAAAATCAGCTTAAGTTTGAATGGTTTCTGCTAGGAGAAGGTTAGAGGTGCTTACAACATTGCTTGAAGACAGCGCCATGGTGTCGTCGATGGAGACGAGGGGGACAAGATGGTGCTTCACATGTTGCGAGGTCGCTACTGCTAATATGTGAACCCCATTGTCCAGAGGATGCAAGACGAGAGGGTGAGGCGATCGGTGAGGCAGATCTGCCTAGTACGACATGTCGGTGCCGCAGATCTAAATCTTCGTGGCCGCCTTCGCTGTCCAGGAGAGAAAATGGGGAATTGTGCCTTCTCCAACTGAGGTGGCCCACTATGGGAGGCGGTAAGCCTAATTTCCGCGCCTTACCTGCCGACCAATTTCCCCCCTCCCCCCATCTCCCTTTGCACCCGCGCGTTCCCCTCGCGCTCGGCTTCCCTACTTTTGCTCCCGCCTAGGCCTATTCAAGCGACAACAGACGAATCGAGCGTGCCTAGCGGGCCTGTCCAGACGCATCTTTAAGGTTCGTGCAAGCCAACAACGCATAAAATGGTTGTCTTCCAAACCCACGATTTTTTTGCATCCATGGAGCCGAGAAACAACTTTGCGAGGAACCAAACAGGCTCATAATGTTTCTAAATGACTACTCGGTCCAATGTGATGGTTCTGGCGGCGCGATGGCCTAGATTTTGCATGGATCTTGGATTTGCATGGTGACCTCCCCCCCCCCCCCCATGTTGCTCTGATTGGAATACTCATTTCCTAGTGTTGATAGTGATTTACTAAGATGTGATGGGCATGATTCGAGTAAAGGTGCCTCCGTTATCCATTTCCCTACTGAGTTCCCATAGGATTGTTGCTTGTTGGAATTTTCCTGATCCGTACTACCCTATGATTAAGTCTACAATTCTATGTTGATTGGTCATTGACATTGGTCATTACAATTTTGGTCTGTTGACTGCGGTCTTGTCTATCAACTACCTAGATAAGCTCATCTCTATCTATGAACTTCATGTAAGTCCTTCGTCTCAACACCAACGCCAAACAATCATGGTAAAACCACATAAGGTTGTCGCAATCATTTGGTTTCTAATGGCAGGAAGGAGAAGCTTGGATGATGCAGCTCTTGGCACTAGCCTCCTTGTATCATGCTTGAAAGATGGAGGAGACTAATCACTACTATGAAAATGCCTAGCCACAACTGTGATAGTGGCGCACCACTAAGACGTACGCCACTGCTATCCCATTATCAGTGGTGCACTAGGGTTCAGGGTGCGCCATTGCTATTCATAGGCCTAGTTGACCCCTCCCCCCCCCCCCCCAACATAACAGTGGTGCACTAAGTGGGGACCTTTGAGATGGCTATGTGTTCTAGTTGTTAGAAAAATTAACAAACATAAATTTTGACTATTTTTTTTTGGGTAAAATGGCACCATGTTTCGGTAAAATGCTCTGGATTTTGCATACGACCTATGATGAAAAAAGTTTTTATATGAGGTATCTATGAACATGACGTGCAAGCAATCCTTGATATCGAAATCCCTGAAAATGGCAAAGGTGATCGCATTGCTTGGCATTTCGAGAGAAATAGTGTTTTCTCTGTTAAGAGCGCATACTATTTGGCTATCAACCTGAAGCATCTGAACAGCTGCAGTCTTGAGCCAAAAGGGAACATACCAATTTGGAATTTCATCTAGAAAGACATGGTTCAACCTAAGATTCGGGTCTTAGGGTGGAGGGTTGCCAAGGACACCCTAGCGACAATGAACAACAGGCATAGGAGATCTCTGGACCCAAGCAGTTGCTGCCTAACCTGCGGTAATGCCGCCGAGGATGCATATCATGCTACTGTCCAGTGCACCAAGGCAGCAACACTGCGACATGCGATGTGCAAGCGGTGGAATCTACCCGAAGAACGGTTGTTTAGTTACAATGGGAAAGACTGGCTTCAATTGCTTCTGGGGAAAAGCGTGGTGGAGCAGGTGCGCTCCACGCACCTTCTCAATTTTTTTACTTTTTCTTTTTTTATCTCTCAAATTATATAATATTTCGATTAGATTTTTTTGCAAGTCACTCGAAAATAACAAATAGAATGGACGAAAAATAATTCGGATTTTTTCGTGCAAATTTAAATTTTAAATTATTTAAAATTCAAAATAAATTCTTGAAATACATATATAGATAATGACATAAAAAATCCAAAATATTTTTCCCACATTCCAATTGTTATGTTTAAGTGATCTGCAAATTTTTGAGTTCAAACAATGTGTGGTGTGAGAGATACAAAAATAAGAAATTGTTTAAGAGGGGAACAAAACGAACTTCTACGAATCTTGAAGCAGCACAGACGGTGTGGATACGGGTGCTCACCAAGCACCTGCTCTGAAAGTCCACTCTCTTTGCTTCTGGGCCAAGTCGATGAACTAAATAAGGCGAGAATTCTGATGCTGATGTGGCGCTCCTAGCACCTGAGGAACGATGTAATCCATAGGAGGGAAGGGAGACGATTGAGCGATCGGTGGCTTTCCTTTAATCCTATGCAATCCCTGACTATCAAGTGCTTCCTTCAGCTGGAGACCACAAGGGGAAAAACCTCTATTCGACACCAATCCGCAGGTCAATCAGCGATCGTCCAGTGACCATTGTTGTTCTTGGATGGCGCCCCCGCCTGGCTGGATCAAAATTAACTCGGATGCCTCCTTCATCGGAAGGGACATGCCTACTGGTGCGGACGTGGTCGCTAGGGAATACCACGGGAATGTGATCATCGCGGCGTGCTCCCCCTTGCCGCGTTGTTTAGACGCTGAAGATGTCGAATTTAAAGCTGCACTGCGTGCCATGAAACTCATTGGTAACTTGGGACATGAAAAGGTCATCTTGGAGATGGACTATGCGGTGGCAATTCAAGCCCTTCGGTCTGACGGCGCGAACATGTCAAGAATGTGGTCCACATATGAAAAAACTAAGCTACTGCTTCAGAACTTTGGGGAGTATCGAATCTTATATGTGAAAAGAGAGAGTAACAGGATGGCTGATGCCCTTGCAAATATTGCAAGATCAGCAGGGAGCTGTATCTGATCTAGGCTATTGCTAAGCCTGTAACTTGTAACACAGGATGCTACTGCATGTGTCCCCATCGTAATATAAAGCTCTCTTATACTAAAAAAAAGAAGAAAAAAAACTACATTCGATTGCACCGCCTTCGGCCGTTAATGATTTTTTAGATTCCCCAAAATCAAAAAGGAAAACAGTATTTTTGGAACTTTTAGATTTCAATGAAAATACTAAAAGAAATGGCAGTGGTGCACCAACCACCAAGCCTTGTGATGCGGTGCTGCTATGTTGGACGCCCATAGATCCGTCTGCACAATCCAACGGCTCCCAACGTGTGTAAACACAGGATCCGTGTGCTCCTTATTCCCGTGTTCTGATTGGTCGAGGCAAGTCCCTCTCTTTCATCCACCTTTTCTCTTCTCCTATCCTTCCTTCCCCCCTCTCTTCTATGGTCATCTACACCTCCTCCGACCACCAGTGTCCCTGCTTTGGCCTCCTCTCCAGCTTATCCCTCCCTTCTCTGGCCACCTCTCCTCTTCTCCCTCCTCTCATCTCCTTCCTTCTCCATCCTCTCATCTCGTCCGTCCTCCTTGCTCTTCTCCCTTCTCTGCTATGGTGCTCGACCACCGGTCCTTCCCTCCTCTTCTCCGGCGCCCCTCCCTCGTCTGCTCTGTAGCCAAAATTGGAGCTCACAGAGAACATAGATGCAGAGAAGAACAAATTTCGATTTTTTTTTTGCAGATAACAGAGAACGTAGATGCAGAGCAGAACAAAATAAATAAAAATAACACGGAAAATCGAAAAAAACACAAAAATGGTGGCAGATCCAGATTTAGATTTCAAAACTTTACTAGTGGCGCACCAGTTCTACTCCCAGTGGCGCACGAAGGGAGAAGTTCGAGTAGCGCACCATGTACTTAGCAGGGGCGCACCAATTGGTGTGCCACTTGTACATGCCAGCACACCAACCACTACTAGTTGATACCAGTGGCAGGAAGTGTATGTGCCACTCCCCGTGGACCTGTAGGTCTGCAAGTGATGGCGAAAATTCGAGCAATAGTTCTAGCGATACTGGCAGAAACATAAACCACTCCTCTTTCTCTTGACATAAAGAATATAAGATTACATGTACATTCAGAAAAAATTAAACTTATAAGAGAAATAATTGGTAAAATATTGATGGCGTTTGTTTCAGCGTTCAGTCTTCCAAGATGTACACTAATGCGTAAATTGATATTGAATGTCAGTACATGCCAACATCTAGAACTCTTAATTCATTACTCTCCCTATCCATAAAGAGATATCGCAACTTTGTCAAATTTTGGATGTATATTTTTATGGATGGGGAGAGTAGAAGAAATGCTGGCCATTGTAGTAAAAGTTGTGTGTTAGTTAAAAAATGCAACAATACAAATTCACCAGATCCGAGAAATAAATTGTCCATGATATATGTTGCTAGCCAAAATGAAACTTCCAAAATTGAATCCTTGCTAGTCGAGAAGCAACCAATTTTAGTTTTCTCACATAGCTTGCACATATATGAACTGAACAATACTTTGCCAATTGCTTTACTCACATGTGTTCAGTTTCTCCTTACCCTTTGAAAGGTCACTATGAGCGACTAGAGGGGGAGGGGTGAATAGGCGCTAGGGGTTTTGCGTCTCAACTTGTTAGCCATCCCAGCCTTGTGCGCCTTGTGCGAGCTCAGGGCCTTCGAAGGCGACGAGACGGTCATGGACAAGGTGCCAGTCTTGAAGAAGAGGGTCGAGCTCACGAGGGATCAAACCCCACGCTTCTTCAGCTTGGGTTTCATAGGTGTTTGAGAGTGGTGGTCCTTTGGATCCGGCTTGGCTGCAGGGACTTCCTTACATGCGCTAGATATGCAAGCCTTGGGGTCGAAGGCCAATTTCCGAGAGGTATATGCCTTCTCCTGCTGCTCCAGTGCTTTGGCAAGTAGGTAGTGAACCCGATTTATTAATGTTGGATCTTGACGTTCTTCCAGAATTCGCTTGGCCACCGCTAGAATATCCTTCCGTGTTGCCATCACTTCCATGTTGTATTTGTCTACGTGCCAAGGGTGGTACGTTTGAACTTTAGGTGGGGGTGGGGGTGTGTGGACCGAGGTGAGGGCCTAACCTGAGGTAGAAGGAGGCTGCAGGGAGGAACTCTCTCTTCTTAGGGTTACAAAGATAGAGGCACCTTATATAGGTCAGGACTGGGCTGGGCCAGATGGGCCACAACAGAGAACAAGAAGACAGCCCAACAAATACACCAACAGTTATCCAACACTCCCCCTCAAGATGGGTGATAAATATCAATCATCCCCATCTTGGCACACGCAAGATTACACTCCTTTGATCCTAGCCCTTTTGTTAAACAGTCTGCCACTTGTTGTCCTGATCTCACATAAGCCAATGAGATAATCCCTGCATCAATATTTTCTTTAATAAAGAATCTATCTATCTCCACATGTTTAGTTCGCTCATGCTGGACAGGGTTGTTTGCTATGTTTATGGCAGACATATTATCACACCACACTTTCAAGCTTCCTTGACTTAAAATTTGCAGCTCTCTTAGAAGGTTTCGTACCCACAACATTTCACCCAGGCCTTGTGACATAGCTTTGTACTCTGCTTCGGCTGTTGATTTCGAGACAACAGATTGTTTCTTACTTCTCCATGACACCAAATTTCCTGCAACAAAAACACAATACCTTGAGGTGGATCTTCGATCATCTAAGCAGCTAGCCCAATCTGCATCACAATATCCATCTACATTTAGGTGTCCATTACTTTTAAACGACAATCCTTTTTCCGGAGTGCCCTTCAAGTATCTCAGGATTCTTTGAGCTGCTTCCAAGTGTCCATCCCTCGGATCATGCATATAGCGACTCACTACACTCATTGCAAATGATATATCTGGTCTCGTGTGGCATAAGTATATTAGTCTTCCAACAAGTCTTTGATATTTCTCCTAGTCTATGGGTTCTCCAGAATCTTGTCTTTGATTTTATTATTTTGGTCAATAGGTGTTGAAGCCACTCGGCACCCCAGCATGCCCATATCATCTAAGAGATCCAATGTATACTTTCTTTGAGATAGTGATATCCCTTTTGACGATCTTGCAACTTCTATTCCAAGGAAGTATTTAAGTTTTCCCAAATCTTTCACCTCAAAGGCTTGACTCAAGCATTGATGACCCACAAGTATAGGGGGTGTATCGTAGTATCTTCGATAAGTAAGAATGTCGATCCCAACGAGGAGCAGAAGGTGTTGACAAGCAGTTTCGATGAAGGATTCACTGTAAATGCTCACAGACAAGTATTCGAGGGGTTTTGATGTAACAGATGAATAAAGTACGAGTAAGTAAAATGCGAGAGAAATAATTGCAGCGAGTGGCCCAATCCTTTTTAGCACAAAGGACAAGCCGGTTTGTTTACTTATAATGACCAAACGTTCTCGAGGACACACGGGATTTTAGTCTAGTGCTTTCGCTACATACACTTGATTAATCTTCATTGTTTTGATAAGTGTTGTGTGGGTGAACCTATGCTAATGTACCGCCCTTCCTAGGACTAATACATACTTGTGATTATACCCCTTGCAAGCATCCGCAACTACAAGAAAGTAATTAAGATAAATCTAACCACAGACCTTAAACTCCGAGATCCTCGCGATCCCTCCCGCATCGATATACCAACGGGGGTTTAGGTTTCGTCACTCCGGCAACCCCGCAATTGGCAAACGAGTACAAGATGCATTCCCCTAGGCCCATAAATGGTGAAGTGTCGTGTAGTCGACGTTCACACGACACCACTAGAAGAATAACACCACAACTTAAATATCATAACATTGAATATTACTCAACCATAGTTCACTACTAACATTTAGACTTCACCCATGTCCTCAAGAACTAAACGAACTACTCACGAGACATCATATGGAACATGATCAGAGGTGATATGATGATGAATAACAATCTGAACATAAACCTTGGTTCAATGGTTTCACTCAATAGCATCAACAACAAGTAGAAATCAGCACCGGGAGAGTTTCCCTATCAAACAATCAAGATCAAACCCAAATTGCTACGGCGGTGACGATGTCCAGCGGTGGAGATGGCGGTGATGATGGTGGAGATGATGATGATGGTGATGGAGATGATGTCCAGCTCGATGGCGGTGACGATGGCGTCGATTTCCCCCTCCGGGAGGGAATTTCCCGGCGGATTCCTCGCCCGCCGGAGAGCTCTTTTCTCTCTCGGTGTTCTCCGCCCCGCAGAGGCGGCCGTAACCCTTCGTGAGGATTCCTCCGTGGCTTAGGTCTTCGGGATGAAGGGTTTCGCGAAGAAAAGGAGGCGAAAGAGGCCGAGGGGGCCCCACACCACATGGTGGCGCGCCGTGCCATGGGCCGCGCCACCCTATGGTGTGGGCCCACCTTGGGTCCAGCTCGGCTCCCCCTTCCGGCTTCCTCCGTCATCCGGAAAAATAGGATTTTTGGTAAAACTTGCTTCCACGCTTGATCTTCCGAAATATTGCATCCTGACGGTGCTTTTTCCAGCAGAATCTTGGCTCCGGTGCTCGATCCCCAAATAATCATGAAACATGCAAAATAGATGAAATAACATAAGTATTGTGTCCCAATATGAAATATATCAATGAATAACAACAAATTATGATATAAAATAGTGATGCAAATTGGACGTATCAACTCCCCCCAAGCTTAGACTTCGCTTGTCCCCAAGCGAAACTGAACTCGGTAAACAGGACCGCATGTTTATGGAGTGAAGAGTCGATAAACAAAATACGGACAAGAAGCATCATATTCATTCACACAAGACATTATAGTAAACAACTTTCTCATATAACTCAACTTGAAACAAGTATAAGGTAATCACAAATAAAGGTGCATAAGGAATCATAATTGGTGATGGCAAACTTTGTTCTTGGTCAGAGAACATTTAACAGATTATATTCATCTATTGAGCAGCGCTCTCATATTAAAACTTATGGTAAACTTGCATACTCAATCATATTAATTATTGATGACTTTCAAAGCTATATTCATTCAGGTAAAACTTGTACTAAACAAGAAAGAGTAAAGACATGATGAAGCAAATCACAATATAATAGTTTGATCACAACAACTCAAATGCTTGCTTGAGATGGAGGGAAATAGGTTTACCGACTCAATCATAAAGTAAAAGACAGGCCCTTCGCAGAGGGAAGCAGTGGATTAAATCATGTGCTAGAGCTTTTTCAGTTTTGAAATCATATAAAGAGAATAAAAGTAAAGTTTTGAGAGGTGTTTGTTGTTGTCAACGATCGGTAGCGGGTACTCTAACCCCTTGCCAAACGTGACCTCCAAAGAGCGGCTCCCATGAAGGACGTTATCTCTACCAAGCAAGGTAGATCATCCCTCTTCTCTTTTGTTTACACATGTATTTTAGTTTATTTAAGGGTGACACTCCCCCCAACCTTTGCTTACACAAGCCATGGCTAACCGAATCCTCGGTGCCTTCCAACAATCTCATACCATGGAGGAGTGTCTATTGCAAAATTAAGTTGCTTACTGATGAATCAGGGCAAAGCATGTGAAGAGAATTATTAATGAAAGTTGATTAATTGGGGCTGGGAACCCCGTTGCCGCCTCTTATTGCAAAATTATAGGATAAGTGGATGAAGCCACTAGTCCATTAGTGGAGGCTGCCTAACAAGATCGAAAGATGAAACACCACATACTTCCTCATGAGCTATAAAACATTGACACAAATAAGAAGTAATAAGTTTTGAATTGTTTAAAGGTAGCACATGAAGTATTTACTTGGAATGGCAGTAAAATACCATGCAGTAGGTAGATATGGTGGACACAAATGGCATAGGTTTGGGTTCAGTGTTTGGATGCACGAGAAGTATTCCCTCTCAAGACAGTGTCTTTGGCTAGCAAGGTTAAATAGCAAACATAGGAGTTGAGGGAAACAAACAAATATACATATGATAGAAACAAGCATGCATCTTACTTGTAAGCACAAACAGTTTTAACTTTAGAATACTAAGCTAAGGACTGATAAGAAAGATAATAATATCTTCTACATTTGTTTCCTCTATTCTTCTTAAACTCAAAGTGTTGTTGCTATTGACCATTGCTAAGTTTGCCAAAACCAAATAGATTTACTTAATGCTCCCAAAGTGGTACCAATACTAAAATCAAGATCAATCATATAGTAGAAATTGCAAACTAAAATAAGGTGTGCAATATGTAAATGATAAGACTTCTCATTAATATTCCATAACGATAACTCACACCAAGGGATACATAGACAAACTAAAGGAGAGATACTTCCACACTGCAACCCATCTCGTACGATAACTTCCCTACTCATGATATGACACTACTTGATAGTAAAAAGTAAAAGGTAGTAATGATGTGATACCGCGGCACTCCCCCAAGCTTGGAACAAACCAAGGGGATGCCAATACCGATGATGGATTACTCCTTTGGCGATGGTGGTGATGAATCCCTCATGCGCTTCTTGCTGCATCTCCTTCGCCTTCGAGCTTCTCGCCTTGGCAAATCCGCACTAAGTCCCGAAGAGATTCATTGTTATCCGAAGTCGGCGATGGCGAACTCCGTGACGGGCATCAAGTAATATCCCAACATTCTACGGAGTCGGTAATTCTCCTCCCCGAGTATCTCCACTTCTCTTCTTAGAGCCCGGTATTGACCACAAAACTCATCGGTAGTCCGTAGAGCTTCTTCCAAAGACAGGGAAAGAGTCGAGGCCAAGAGCAGGGGGTAAAGGTCCCTGCAAGTTATGAGAGAAAGAACGTCGAGTATCAACAGATCCCACCAAGACTTGCTTACTCCCCACAGCTTGTTGCTCTTGTTTTGACGACACCCTTTTTTACTTCTTCCTTCGAAGGCCCCTTGCCCTTGTTGTCGGAGGCCATGGTGCTCCAAGATTGAAAATAGATCCTGGCAGAAACAGCTCGAAACAAAACACGTCGAGAAAACGATATACGGACCTCCAGGGGTCCGGGGGATTTTATAATAAAAATTTTCAGAACAAACGGAAAGTACCAGGTCCAACCAGAGTCGGAAAGGGGCAACAAGGCGGTGCCACCATAGGTCGGCGCGGCCAGGTTGGGGCCCGCGCCGGCCTGTGGTGTCACGCCCTCGTGCGTCTTTTCCACTCCGTTTCGATCTCGTAATTTTTCATATTTTCCAAAAACAGCAAAAATATTGTTCGGAAAGTAAATCGTGAACTTTTCATTACCAGTACTGTTACCTATTCAAAGTCGAGTTCTGGCGGACTGTCAATTTGTCCTTTGATGAAAGCCTCCGGTGTTTCCACTTGAATAATATCAACATCAACATTATAAGAATCACCCGAGATATAATGCTTGAGTCTTTGTCCATTCACCACTTGCGTAGCATTGCCTTGGAGAGAGCTAATTTTAATTGCTCCCGAACGATACACCTCCTCAACAACATATGGTCCTTCCCATTTCGAGAGTAATTTCCCCGCAAAGAATCTGAGACGAGACCGATACAATAGGACTTTATCCCCAATATTAAACTCTCTTTTGATGATCCTTCTATCATGCCATTTCTTAACTTTCTCTTTAAAGAGTTTAGCATTTTCATAAGCTTCACTTATCAATTCATCTAGAGAACTTAATTGTAACAACCTCTTATCACCGGCAAGTTTAGGATCTTTATTTAATTCTCTAACAGCCCGATAAGCTTTGTGTTCTAGTTCTAAAGGTAAATGACAAGATTTTCCGTAAACCATTTTATAAGGCGACATTCCCATGGGGTTTTTATAAGCAGTTCTATAAGCCCATAGTGCTTCTCTCAATTTACTAGCCCAATTCTTTCTAGATTTATTAACGGTCTTCTGCAAGATAGATTTAATTTCTCTATTTGATAGTTCTACTTGACCACTACTTTGAGGGTGATAAGCGGAAGCAATTCTATGATTAATACCATACTTAGCAAGAGTTTTTCTAAAACCTCCATGAATAAAATGAGAACCTCCATCAGTCATAATATATCTAGGTACTCCAAATCTAGGAAAAATAACATCTAAAAGCATTTTTAAAGAGGTCTCACCATCAAGCACTTTTTGTAGGTATGGCTTCCACCCATTTAGTAACATAATCAACAGCAACAAGTATATGAGTGTTACCTTTTGAAGAGGGAAAAGGTCCCATGAAGTCGAATCCCCAACAATCAAATGGTTCAATAACAAGAGTATAATTCATAGGCATTTCATTGCGTCTGGAAATATTACCAACCCTTTGACATTCATCACAAGATAAAATAAACTTCCTTGCATCTTTGAAGAGAGTTGGCCAATAAAAACCTGATTGTAGAACCTTTTGCGCGGTTCTATCTCCGACGTGATGTCCTCCATAAGCACTACCATGACATTTACTCAATATCTCTTGTTGTTCATATTCGGGAACACACCTTCGCAGAAATACCATCCACTCCTTCTTTATATAAGTGTGGGTCATCCCGTAAATAGTGCCTCAAGTCATAAAAGAATTTCCTCCTCTCGCTGAGCTGAAAAGGTTGGAGGCAAATACTTGGAAACAATAAAGTTAGCATAATCAAGCATACCAAGGACTGTCTCGCGAGCTCACCTTTATTACAGCCAATTGTTCATTTGGAAAACTATCATTAACAGGAACAGGATCATAAGCAATATTTTCCAATCTAGACAAATTATCAGCAACAGGATTATCAGCACCTTTCGTATCTACAATATGTAAATCAAATTCTTGCAAAAGAAGAACCCATCTAATAAGCCTCGGCTTAGCATCTTTCTTTGTCATAAGGTATCTAATTGCAGCATGATCAGTATGAATTGTAACTTTTGAATCAACAATATAAGATCTAAATTTATCACAAGCAAAGACTATAGCTAACAATTCTTTTTCAGTAGTAGCATAATTTCTTTGAGCAGCATCAAGAGTTTTGATAGCATAATGAATAACATTTAATTTTTTATCTACTCGCTGTCCAAGAACAGCGCCTACAGCAAAATCACTAGCATTACACATAATTTCAAATGGTAAATTCCAATCAGGAGGTTCAACTATAGGAGCGGTTGTTAAGGCTTTCTTTAGAGTTTCAAAAGCTTCCTTACAATCATCATCAAAAACAAAAGGTACATCTTTTTGAAGAAGATTAGTAAGAGGCTTTGAAATCTTAGAGAAATCTTTAATAAATCTCCTATAAAACCCAAGCATGACCAAGAACACTACGAATACCTTTAACATCCCTTGGATAGGGCATCTTCTCAATGGCTTCAACTTTAGCTCTATCAACTTCAATACCTCTCTCGGAAATTTTATGTCCCAATACAATTCCTTCATTAACCATAAAGTGGCATTTCTCCCAATTAAGAACAAGGTTAGTTTCTTCACATCTCCGCAAAACTTTATCAAGGTTTCGCAAGCAACTATCAAAAGAATTCCCGTAGACGGAAAAATCATCCATGAATACTTCCACAATACTCTCACAAAAGCCATGAAAAATAGCAGACATGCATCTTTGAAAAGTAGCAGGAGCATTACATAAACCAAAAGGCATACGCCTATAAGCATAAGTTCCATAGGGACAAGTAAAAGTGGTTTTCTCTTGATCTTTAGCTTTAACAACAATTTGTGAAAACCCAGAATAACCATCAAGAAAGCAAAAATGCGTATTTTTAGATAACCTTTCTAACATTTGATCAATAAATGGTAAAGGGTAATGATCTTTCTTAGTAACTTTATTAACTTTTCGAGAATCAATGCACATTCTATACCCTACAACTACTCTTTGAGGTATGAGCTCATCATTATCATTAGGCACAACAGTCATTCCTCCTTTCTTAGGAACGCAATGCACAAGACTAACCCATCTACTATCAGCAATAGGATATATAATACCAGCTTCAAGAAGTCGTAATACCTCATTTCTTACCACATCCTTCATCTTGCGAATTAGACGACGCTGAGGTTCAACAACAGGCTTCGCATCATCTTCCATATTAATGGCATGTTGGCAAATAGAGGGAGAAATCGCCTTCAAGTCATCAAGAGTATAGCCAATAACACCTCGGTGTTTCTTCAATATTTGCAATAATCTTTCTTCTTCAAATTCTGTAAGCTTAGAACTAATAATAACATGATATATTTTCTTATCATCAATATGAGCATATTTAAGATTATCAGGCAAAGCCTTTAAATCAAAAACAGGATCTTCCTTTGGTGGCGGTGTTGTACCCAAGTCTTCCACCGGTAAATCATGCTTGAGAATAGGTTGGCGAAGAAAAATCTCCTCAAGCTCATCTCTTTCTTTCCTAAAAACTTCACTCTCGCTATCCTCCAAATGTTGCTGCAAAGGATTATTAGGAACAAGAACAATAGATGCACACTCGCTCCATTTTAAAATCATTACTAGGCAAATCAGCTTTATAAGGAGTTTTGGTAAATTTAGAGAAGTTAAACTCATGAGATTCACCAGCAAATTTAGTCAAAATTTTCTCTTTCTTGCAATCTATAATAGCTCCACAAGTATTTAGAAAAGGTCTACCAAAAATGATAGGACAATAATCACTAGCAAGCAGAACCAAGTACCAAAAAGTCGACAGGATATTTAATCTTACCACATAGAACTTCCACATATCGAACAATACCAATTGGAGAAATAGTTTCTCTATTAGCCAGCTGAATAACCACATCAATATCTTCAAGTTCACAAGAATCAATTTCGTGCATAATCTCCGTGTAAAGCTCATAAGGTATAGCACTAACACTTGCACCAATATCACATAAACCATAATAGCAATGATCACCAATTCTAACAGATATCATAGGAACACTAGCTTGTTTGGGTTTATTAGGATGTGAAACAATATTAGAAGCATCTTCACGAGAAAATAATATGACCATCCTCCACATTTTCGGTTACAAGATCTTTAACTATTGCAACAACGAGGTTCAACTTTTATTTGTTCTTCAGGTTCTATAGGTTTCTTTTCACTTTTATGAACCGCACTATTTATAACGAGTACTCTTTCATTTTAGCAGGAAAAGGAGTTTTTTCAATATAAGCTTCGGGAATAACACGATCGAGCAGTTTCAACTACAACACACTTATTAATAGATGAATCAATTTTATCTTTATACGGTTCATGATACTTATCAAAATTCTTCTTAGGCAATTCATAATGAGAGGCAAAAGCTTTATAAAGATTTGTAGCAACTTGAGAATCAAGACCATATATAGCACTCATATTACGAAATTTATCAGTATCCATAAAAGCTTCAATGCATTTATAATCATAAATTATACCTGATTCTCTATCCTTGTCGTTCTCCCAACCTTCGGTATTTTCTTGGATCCGATCAAGAAGGTCCCTTTTAAACTCTTCTTTATTGCGTGTAAATGATCCGTAACAAGAAGTATCCGAGCAAGGTCTTGTCTTGAAAAGAAAGTCTTGCATAGAAATTATCAATAATAACATTACCAGGAAGCTCATGAATGGGGCATTTGAGCATTAAAGACTTCAATCTCCCCCAAGCTTGGGCAATACTCTCTCCATCATGAGGCCAGAAATTATATATGCGGTTCCGATCTTTATGAATTTCACTTGGAGGATAAAATTTAGAATAAAATAAAGACACACTGTCCTCCCAATCAAGAGAATCACCATTCTTCAGCAATTTATACCAATGCGCCGCTTTACCAGACAGCGATATAGAGAATAGTTTCTTCCTAACTTCATTCATAGAAATACCTGCACATTTGAATAACCCGCATAATTCATGCAAAAACAAGTAAATGATCACCGGGATGGACAGTTCCATCCCCTTCATAGCGGTTATCCATAACATGTTCAATAATTTTCGTAGGTATTTTATATGGTATTACTTCCTCACTTGGCGCCTCATCCACTACCGTTGCAGTAGTAGTAGATTTCCCAAATAGAAATTGAAGAGAAGATCTCTCCATAATGACTTATAGCAGCGAAGTGAAATAAAATCAGCACAAACAATGAAAGGTTTTCCTTACCAATAGCGCTTCACTCCCCGGCAACGGCGCCGTGAAAATAGTCTTGATGACCCACAAGTATAGGGGGTGTATCGTAGTATCTTCGATAAGTAAGAATGTCGATCCCAACGAGGAGCAGAAGGTGTTGACAAGCGGTTTCGATGAAGGATTCACTATAAATGCTCACGAGACAAGTATTCGGGGGTTTTGATGTAACAGATGAATAAAGTACGAGTAAGTAAAATGCGAGAGAAATAATTGCAGCGAGTGGCCCAATCCTTTTTAGCACAAAGGACAAGCCGGTTTGTTTACTTATAATGACCAAACGTTCTCGAGGACACACGGGATTTTAGTCTAGTGCTTTCGCTACATACAGTTGATTAATCTTCATTGTTTTGATAAGTGTTGTGTGGGTGAACCTATGCTAATGTACCGCCCTTCCTAGGACTAATACATACTTGTGATTATACCCCTTGCAAGCATCCGCAACTACAAGAAAGTAATTGAGATAAATCTAACCACAGCCTTAAACTCTGAGATCCTGCGATCCCTCCTGCATCGATATACCAACGGGGGTTTAGGTTTCTGTCACTCCGGCAACCCCGCAATTGGCAAACGAGTACAAGATGCATTCCCCTAGGCCCATAAATGGTGAAGTGTCGTGTAGTCGACGTTCACACGACACCACTAGAAGAATAACACCACAACTTAAATATCATAACATTGAATATTACTCAACCATAGTTCACTACTAACATTTAGACTTCACCCATGTCCTCAAGAACTAAACGAACTACTCACGAGACATCATATGGAACATGATCAGAGGTGATATGATGATGAATAACAATCTGAACATAAACCTTGGTTCAATGGTTTCACTCAATAGCATCAACAACAAGTAGAAATCGGTACGGGAGAGTTTCCCCTATCAAACAATCAAGATCAAACCCAAATTGCTACGGCGGTGACGATGTCCAGCGGTGGAGATGGCGGTGATGATGGTGGAGATGATGATGATGGTGATGGAGATGATGTCCAGCTCGATGGCGGTGACGATGGCGTCGATTTCCCCCTCCGGGAGGGAATTTCCCCGGCAGTTCCTCGCCCACGGGAGAGCTCTTTTCTCTCCGGTGTTCTCCGCCCCGCGAGGCGGGCTGTAACCCTTCGTGAGGATTCCTCTCGTGGCTTAGGTCTTCGGGATGAAGGGTTTCGCGAAGAAAAGGAGGCGAAAGAGGCCGAGGGGGCCCCACACCACATGGTGGCGCGGCCGGAGCCATGGGCCGCGCCACCCTATGGTGTGGGCCCACCTTGGGTCCGAGTCGGCTCCCCCTTCCGGCTTCCTCCGTCATCCGGAAAAATAGGATTTTTGGTAAAACTTGCTTCCACGAGTTGATCTTCCGAAATATTGCATCCTGACGGTGCTTTTTCCAGCAGGAATCCTGGCTCCGGTGCTCGATCCCCAAATAATCATGAAACATGCAAAATAGATGAAATAACATAAGTATTGTGTCCCAATATGAAATATATCAATGAATAACAGCAAATTATGATATAAAATAGTGATGCAAATTGGACGTATCAAGCATCCTTTCAGTTTTGCAATTTCCACATCATCATCTCCCGTGATAATAATATCATCAACATACACAGCAAGGATAGTGATTTTCTGCTCAGAATGTCTGTAAAATAAGGTATGGTCTTCATTGCATTGACCATATCCCATGCCACACACAACTTGTCTAAACCTATCAAACCAGGCCCGTGGAGATTGTTTGAGACCATATAGAGATTTCTTCAGTATACATACCTTCCCTTTAGTTTCAGGTCTGACAAATCCTGGTGGCATCTTCATATACACCTCCTCTTGAACATCACCATGCAGAAATGCATTTTTGACATCAAGTTGATGCAAGGGCCATCCGAAATTTGCTGCACAAGAGATCAATATTCGACGGTGCTCATTTTTGCCACCGGTGCAAACGTCTCATCATAGTCAATGCCATAAGTCCGACTATATCCTCTTGCCACAAGTCTTGCCTTATATCTCTCCACTTTTCCTTCTGCATTTTGTTTTACAGAATAGATCCACTTACAGCCTACTGTATTCTTTCCTTTGGGGAGATCTGTCAACTCCCATGTTTTATTTTTCTTCAAGGCCTCTAATTCTTTCATCATAGCATTGCACCATCTCGGGTCCAACCTGGCTGCCTTCCAATCCTTAGAAACATATACAGTTTGCAGTGAAGCAACAAAAGCCCAAAAAGAGGGTGACAATGCCTTGTAAGAAATTTAATTTCCTACGTCATAGTCATCATAACTCAGTCGCTTTGGGGGCCCAACTTTCCTTATCCCTTTCCTTATTGCAATTGGCAAGTCTAGGCTATTATTGGACTCAGACTGAGATTGATTCTCCTCAGCAGAATCTACACTTGTGCTTCCTTGATTTTCAGGTCCAATGGGTTGCTCCCACTGCCCCTGGTCTTGTTGCTCCTCCAGTGCATCTACTTGTTCCCTTTGTACTTGTCTTCTAGAGTACACAAGTGGATTCTGCAGCCATCTTTGTGGTGGTACGGATCTAGGTGGTGTAGGTGTACCAGGAATTGCATGAATCTCCGCAACAATAGTAATTTGTTGATGTTGCTGTTGCTCACCTTCTTGCTGCTCTTGATCACCACCTTGTTGTTGCTCCCCCTCTTGAGCATTACCAAGATGGTCAAGCCCCTGGAACAAGCCACTAAGATCACTCTCACCGTCATAAAATGGTTCTGACTCACGAAACGTAACATCCATGCTTACAAATGTCCTCCTGTCAGTGGGATTCCAACACTTGTAACCCTTACATGCGGAGGAATAGCCAATAAAGATACATTTGATAGCCCGATGATCTAGCTTGCCAACAGATGGTCTGTGATCCCTTACAAAACATGTACAACCAAAGACTTTGGGTGGTACAACAAAGTCATTGTTATTTAGAAGGAGTTGGCAATGAGACTGCATACCTAGAATCTTTGAAGGCATTCTGTTGATCAAATACGTAGCAGTCATAACTGCCTCACTCCATAAGAATTTGGGAACATTTATGGTAAACATAAGAGATCGAGTCACTTCAAGAATGTGCCTATTTTTCCGCTCAACAACTCCATTCTGGGGAGGAGTGTCAGGACATGAAGTTTGGTGTAGTATACCTTGCGAAGATAAAAAAGCAGCAAAAGGTTTGTTGATATATTTAGTACCATTATCAGTTCTGATCACTTGCACCTGAACATTGAATTGGTTTTTCACATAGGCACAAAAACTCTAAAAACAAGTAAACACTTCATCTTTGTGACGCATAAGATAAATCCAAGTCATTCTGGAATAGCAGTCAATAAAAGTCACAAAGTACTTCATGCCACTTGCTGACACAACAGGACACATCCATATATACATCAGAGTGCACTAACACAAATGGGGTTACACTTCTGATCCCTCTACTAACATAAGAGGTTCTCGTATGCTTAGCATATTCGCAGGCATCACAACATAATTTGGTTTTGTCCACTCCATTCATTACATCAGGAAAAACTCGAAACATTTTATCAAACGCCGTGTGGCCCATTCGACAATGATGAACTAGAGCCATAATGTCCTTTCCTCCAACAATCGTAGCAAGCACAGAACTAGCATCATGCCCCATCTTGTCACGATCTATGTGCCAAAGACCTCTATGCCTGGTTGCAGTCCCAACCTTCTTGCTGCTCTCCCTTTCCTGAATTAAACACATATATCTATCAACTGGAAAAGCAGGAACATGTAGAACCGATGACAATTTTATGTTGGGTGTACATTGCACTGACCCCTCCCCTTTTATAGATTGTGTTGTGTCATCTGCTGTTTGGATAGTGCCTCTATGTGTGGGAGGATACTGAGTATAATAGTCAAACTCACAAAATTCCCAGTAACATATTTGGATGCTTTAGAATCAAGAATCCAATCTGAATTAGAATTATGAGTGGCCATAGACACTCGATCAATATTACCTTCATATTTGTAGACATAGTGAGCAAAGTTCCCAAGGTTGCTTCATTTTGTCCTTCTTCATTTGATTGTCCCTGAGAGGTACTGGTAGTTGGCTCTGAAGCTGCTGCCATATGTGTCTTGGGTGATATAGCGTGCTGTTGTCCACCACCCCTGCCATACTGTTGTCCATATGGTTGTCCACACCTCTGCCATACTGATGTCCATATGGCTGTCCACCACCTCTATCATACTGTTGTCTGCCACCTCTTCCATACTGTTGTCCATATGGCTATCCACCACCTCTGCCATCACCTCTTCCTCCGTAGCTTCCTCTACCATGTGTGTATCCTCCTCTCCCCCTACTGGGTGTGGCAAAGGAGGTACACTGATGCTTCAAGTGTCCCTTCTGTCCACAAGTATAGCAGTCTCTCAGCTCTTGTCTCTCGGTAGTGTAGAAGGTCGGATGAGGGACAGAATCGCTTCCCTTTGTCATATTCAGACGCACTTCCTCTCTGGACATAGCTGCAATGGATTCTTTGAGAGAAGGGGTAGTGGTTTGATGCAGTAAAGCAGCCCTTCTCCCTTCAAAATCTTGATTAAGCCCTTTCAAGAACTTCATGACTCGCCGACGTTCAATCCAGCTTGCAGCAGCACTCACACATTCCCCATGGGCAAGTTCCAGAGGATCAACATGATCTAAATCTCCCCAAAGATGCTGCAACTCAGCCATATATGCCATCACAGTTTTGTTTCCTTGTTGCAAGTCATGCACTTTATCCTCAATCTCAGCAATCAACGTAATGTTCCCCTTTCCAGAATAGAGATTTGATAGGGTGTCCCATACCTCTGAAGCTTTTGTGAGTGCCTCTACAGAAGCAGCAATGTTAGGAACCAAAGAGTTAAGCAACCATGCCACAATCAGAGAATTTATGGCATTCCACTGTTTCCATTCCAGACTAGTCTTGTCTGTTGGTTCTGCAGCTTCACCACTCACACGTTCATCCAGCCCTTTCGAGTTCAAAATCAACAACGCCCTCCTTGACCACCGGAGATAGTTGGCCACTCCTTCCAACTTGATTTCATTCGCCGGCAGCTCAAGTTTCTGACCGATGTTGGTATGGGGAACGATTGCTCCCCCTCCAGCAGATCCTCCTCCTCCATCTCCTTTGGTAGTGATAAGTTACGCCGGCTTCTCCAGAGCCTTGGCCAAATCCCCGTTGTCCCCCATGCTTGACACCAAACTAACCTCTCAGAAACACCAAAGGGCTTATCCGCAGGATGCCCTCTTCGTCTCCTTACTCGTCACTACCTTCCCCTCCTTGCCACCGCAGCAGCCTGCTCCCTTCCTCTTCCTCTTCCTCCTAGCTGCCACAACAGACTAGGCTTCCAGATCGGCAGTCCTTCCCGTCGTTGCCCTCATCGCCCCTTGCTCGATACCATGTGGACAGAGGTGAGGGCCTAACCTGAGGTAGAAGGAGGCTGCAGGGAGGAACTCTCTCTTCTTAGGGTTACAGAGATAGATGCACCTTATATAGGTCAGGACTGGAATGGGCCAGATGGGCCACAACAGAGAACAAGAAGACAGCCCAACAGATACACCAACAGTTATCCAACAAGGTGGATGCTTCTGTGTCAAAGTTGATGTTGCGACGGGCAACCTTGGCGCTACTCTTTGCATGCTTCTCTTCTTCCTACAAATGCTTATACTCTGTCTGGAGCTTCTCATGGAGTTTCTGACATTCTCCTTGTATGCTATGGTGTTTGCTTGGATCGCTAGGCTTTCCTTGGACTTATTCTCGATACTTTTAGCTTCCTTGAGGAGCTCTTCACGAATCCCATAAAGTTGGGTTACGTCTTTCACATGATCCAACGTGATGGGTGTGCTCTCCGTATTTGGTGGGATCATCTCTGACTCCATGTGGGGGTCTTGAAGTTCCGGGCGGAAACACATCTTGCTGAGGTGGAAATAGATATGGAGGCGGATCTGGATTGCTCCGACCTGCGTCATCCATGGCCATGTCCTCCTTGGGTGCTTCTAGTTCTGGCATCGGGTTGCTCTGGTTGGTAGTGTCTAGATACATCCAAATTTAGACAAATTTGCAACATCTGTTTTGGCACGGAGGGAGTACATGATATTTCATATGCATGATGTCCTCTTGTGGTTGTGGTTTTGTGATAGAATCCAGGACAAGCATGACGTAGTTTGATTTTGTGTGGCGCGCACTTGCTAAAGTTTTAGGCTAGTTGAACATGGTATTCTATTGCTGCCTGAATGTTGTGTAACCTGCTGCAGATTTTCCTGAATAATTTTTTTTTGAGAAACACAGTACACACAGTACAAACGCAGGCGCTCATATACACGCGCATACACTCACCCCTATGAACGTACACACATTTCGCCTTTATGAGACACACAGATGTCAAATCTGGGGTTTGAACTCTGGTGGGCTGGGGGTACAACCACCCTCCTAACCACCCAACCTCAGGTTGGTTCTCAATTTTCCTGAATAACTTGATATACCCAAATCCTGATCTCTTCCATAACCTTGCAGGTTGAGCTTCAAAGTTCAAACACATCATAACCAATTAACTACTACACCAGGGGCAAGATCCATACTGACAGAACTGAAGGAAATTCTTTACGGTAGAGTAAAGGTAAATAGCTTGCAATCATCTCCCTGTTCAACAGACAGCTTGCAGCAGTCTGATCATTTCCTTGTTTGATTTTCGTCCTCCAGGAGTGCAAGGATACTATCGGTTTCAATCTTGCTGCGATGGATCATATAAAAGTAAGATGCCCCCTTTTTAATGACATTTTAGTGAATCTGGGCCTTAAATTTGAGTTTTGTTGGACATTTTCGTGGCCTTTTCCCTTTAATTTGGTGGGTTTACATCTTTTCAGGAGTTGTTGGCCATGATATCAGATGCACCGTTCCGAGACACCAAGGCGAAGCTGATGGAGATCAGGCAGAAGCAGTCGAAGCGGTCAGATAGGTCGGCCGGCGGAGATGAAAGGAGAAGGAAGAAACAGAAGATGTCACCTGCACAGAGCTGATCCTTGGTCAGATAGTTGTTGGCATGCTCATGGTCGCCGTACCATTCTAGCACGCCTTGTACCCGCATTCCCTCTAGAATGCCGGAACCGCTGTAGTCCGCTTCTTTTTCTTCTAATGCAATGACACACAAAGCTTTTGCGTGTTCGCAAAAAAAAAAAAAAAAAAGAGCTGATCCTTGGACTAGTGCAGAGGATGATTTTGATGTTTGTTTTTTTACTTTCAGCTCAGCTGTTGTAGCATACACACACTATTATTGCACAGAGGATGATGAGCACAGAGGAATTTTGACAGATGACGAGTGTAAAATCAGAATGCGTGTTTGCTCCAGAAGCAGGTGTCCATGAATGAATGAATGATATGACGCAGAAGTCCTGGCTGCCTATAATGTGTAACCTTGGGGCAAATACATTTTAACGATGGGTTATGCACGGTCGGAAACTCTTCATGGTCATATATTTGCACAATCCTGAATCACTGTAAGTTTAAACAGAAAATGAATTTGCATGGTGAAGAAGTTAGAGAGAGACATGAGCTGCCGAGGAAGCTTTCATGGTCAAGTCATGTCAGGATCCCGGTGGATCGCTGGCGAAGAGGATCATCGAAGAAGAAGGATTCAGGAGAAATCGGTAGAAAAACTGATAAATTGCTGGAATGAAACTAAAATAAATTGCAGGAAAATAAAGATAAAATTAGGGTTCATATTCTCAATTGACTGCAACAGGATACAAAGATAGGCTTTTATAGACCTAACTACTACAGCATGACAACATAGGTAGAATACCGATACTACCCTTACAACTATTAAGCCACTAGAAAACCCACTACTCATACCCATACTAGTCCCTGATAAGTTTCTTCAGAAACTTTTCTCATTATCTACTATTCTTCAGGATTCCTTCACCATATCAAGGAGGTAGGAATGTAACGAAGATAATATTCATTTCCGATATTTGAAGACAGTTCTCTGTAGGTAGCAGATTCGGTGCATTGTAATCCTTATGGACACCTTGCTGATAGACAAATGCAATTCCAGGGTCCCACTGTAAGTTGGACCTGTTTCCAAATGAAGCTAACGAGCAAGACAAAACAGTAACCATATGCCTCAGCAATTTAGAAGAGTTAAGCATTGTACTATGGCACATGTACGTTGGCTGTTCTTCGATGTCCAGTCCGTCCAGAGATGCAGTTTTCGTATATAGCCTGCCATATGAATGATGAAGCTCTACGAGAGGTCTAACTGACACTAACCTGATAACCTTATGTATCCACTCACAGGATGTCCGTAGAAATTGGATAAAACTAAGCCCAACGTTCATTCCTGAACAATTAAGCTGTACCTCTCTGAGCTTACTCAAATTATGCAATGTCTCAGCCATTAAAAGGACGTCCAGGGGAAGCTTTTGTTTTGTCACGTGTACTGATGTTGCACACCATAGGAATTAATGATTTGTTCTACTATGCCAGTTGACAGGAACATAGAGAATGCTTAGCTATACACTTGCCTTTAGAATGCGGAACGACTAGAACAAGTACAGTTGCTGTTTTCACTTCTATCCATCCCAAGCAGAAGACATAGTAACACTCAGTAGCAGAAGCAAAAAAATGGATTGCAGCACATGAGTGAATGCTCCAGGATGTGTCACAATACGATGGGTTGCAGTATGCGAGTGCAGAATTACGAGAACTCCAGGAACCCAGGGTGTGGTAAGAGACAGAGGGTTCAGACACTGTACTTGATCACCCATGGACTGTAGCCAACTGTTGCATTGCACATTGTTGTTTCTCAGAATGAAAAAATAGCTCAGTATACGAGGATATCTAATTTCTGCTGACTGCAACAGGTATTTCACACTATTGCATTCTGTAAGGTGGTTACTGGTTTCATGTATCAGAATCGAGGTCTGCTACACAAAAATGACAAAGTCTGATTTCTTTTTGGAGATTTGAATCACTATATCCACACACTTGTTATTTTTATGTAGCCCAAAATACACTTTATTTCCAGTTGAAAGTTTACACGCTTGTGGGATACAATGCTGGCTACATTATGATTTAATTTCAGATTTTTATGAAACTTTAAAACATGATTTTAAACTTTTTTTTAAATCAGTTGTGTCCATGTACACCAAATCTCTGCCCGAGATAAAGAACAAGGAAGTGGTGGGAATCCCTGGAGACTGTGGCGCAGGATCGGGACGTAGGTTGGATCGTACGACGGAGGACTAGCAACGCAACCTCCAAAGGAACAGAATCCTTTTCGGGTATAACTACTTTGAGTAGGAAACATTTCCCTACTTCACTTCCCTAGGTCTACGCACATTGTTGCTGCCTCCCTACGTGCTTCTCACAATTTGGAATTGGTGTATTGTAACTATTTAAGTTATGGAATAATGAGGAAACATTACCTATGTACATGAGATACCTACCATTATCCGTGCAAAGCTCTACTCGTCTCGTGAGGAGTCTAAGGACATACCATATCTCAATCTTATAGTGGCAAGGTTTATGTTGACAATCAGCTTTCAAGTGGAAATATAAGTGTTCACTACTGATGTTATATTGCTATCTCCATTCTTCTCCAAGCCATTCTCTAAGATGTTGTTCAGTACTACTTTTTTGATGTAATTTGTTCTTAGGTGAATCCTTTACAGGAAGCGGTTTTCTTAATCAAGTTTGAAATATAAGGAACATAATTGTAAAGAACGCTAACCAAATTATTTCCAAAGTTTCATATGCAAATTCATGAATCAAGATGTATTAACGACATGTTACTTTCAGTACTTTTTCTAAATCAAGTATGTTATACTCACTCCGTCCATAAAAGGTTGTCGGAAATTTATCTAAAAAATTTACATCGAGGTGGTTGAAAACAACTTTTCTTTCTCAGAAGGCTGAATAAAACAGGTGCAATAACATTATGTGTGCACGCAAACCCTTCTTTTAATATGGCCTATTTGCTGTCGATCGAGCTCGAGAAAGATGGCTTATGTAGACTCATCCTAATGTTACATGTGCATTGCATTGCACTGCACGTTTACTAATTAACAGAGATGAACTAAGAGCCGGACAAATTTTCATGGGTATGTCCGTAGGTGCAGGCGTGCAGCTACTCTCCTAGGGACACATATAAATGCTGTGTCAAGGCAACATTCGAGGGCAATTACGCCACTCAAGAGCATTAGTTATCTGGCCATTAGATACAGACTCTGGATAGATCACGTTCAACTGATTCGTCTAGCCGGTACGACATACTTATCCCTCTTTGCATGGTCACCCCTTCTGTTGTCCACCTCCAATTTGCTGCGCCTAGCCTCATTTCCTTCCTTAATCATGACATCCCCTCTGCTGTCCACTTCCAACTCGCTGCGCCTAGCCTCCTTCGGGATGTTGTGCCCCCTCAACTTGCGACTAGCCAGCTTCAGGATGTTGTCCACCTCCAAATTGCGCCTAGCCTCCTTCCCTTCCTTAATCCTGCCATCCCCTCTGTCCACCTCCAACTTGCTGCTCCTAGCATCCTTCCCTTCCTTAATCATTCGTCTCACCCTAACCTCCTCTTCTATCAGCCAAGCCTCTTCACGGACGGCAAATAACTACAAAATGGGGCAAGATGTCAGTTGTCGTTCTCTACAAATTAGAGATTTCATATGAATGATAACTCAAATTTTTAACAGTTGTGATATTCAACTCCTGTCTGGTATTCTTTCTGATCCTAGACTTCAGGGTCCTTGAATGCTTTTGATAAATTCAGAGGTAACCTAGATATTACTGGATCCTCTCTGGATGCAGTACAGTTACCTATCCTAATTTGCGGCTAACTTAGAAGTGCAATAGATAATAATTTAAGCTGCAGCCTGTAGTTGGCTGTTTATTTTTGATTAACTAATTTGATTCTGTATACACGCTAGGAAAACCACAACAGTGAATTAAACATAAAAATATCCTCCAGTAAATTATCACACCTTCTCAAACAAATCAACTCCAAGTGCATGAGAACGCCGACGTGATCGAATAACATGAAACTTGTTGCGGCGACCACGGTTGTATACGTCATCATTAGGGTGTTTAATGTCATCCATTTTATCTTCACACACAGCGCATTCACCTTCAAAAAGAGGTAAAAATAGGTGAGGTATACAACATTGCCATAGCTAGCTAGCATCCACATTTGACTTAAGTCAGTCTTATAAACAATCTTCAACAATTGCTTGGAATTTTTTTTTGCCTTTCACATGTTTGCTTGCTAACTTATTATTAGTTAGCGTCTTTACTTAAGAGTGCACTACTGCATGCAAAAGCTACCAACTAGAAGTGCATGGAAAAATTTGATAAATTAAAATTGTAAAGTTCAAATAGAAAATACCATTGTGATCAGGTTTAACTATGCAGATACAGGTGAGCACATATGCTTCATAATCACCACTCATACACGTGACTTCAGCAAAATATAGATCGTTGTTGGGATCAGCTCCTTTAGTCTTCATGGTCAGATTGAAATGAGAATAAGACCTATAAATACAGTCTTTCCCATCAAAACATGAATTGTGACCCACAATACCTTCTACTTCATATGCACGATCCTAAAATGTAAGAATGGTAAGTGTCAGCGAGCGTAGCATTAATACAATGTCATTTAAGCAAATGCAACCAAGAGAGAGAGGGAGAGAGAGAGAGAGCAGACCCCCAGAAGATCATTGTCCTCGTTGTGCATGTCTAGTAAAGCCTTTAGCAATTCCCGTGTTGTGCAACGGGTCGTACAGGAAGCAAAAGCTTCTGCTGAGTGCTTCCTTGTGCCATCATGATACCAGTATAGAGTGTTTCGTACGGCTCTCTCCTCATCAGAAAGGCCATCCATGCACCTATTTCAGATATGGAGTATTGTTAACAACAGCATATTTTATTAAATAGAAAGTGCAGAATATAAATAGAATAGCCAATGACAAAGGATCTGAGTTGATAAGTTTGCATTCCAGGTGCACAAGGACATATATGTAGTAATAAGTTTGCATGCAAGGTACACACGGACATATATAGGTAGTAAAGTTGAGTGACTTTACATCATTTCTCGCTGAACAACATGATGTGAATCAATAGCTTCCTGGGCTTTCTCTAAGGTCTTAAATGGCCCTCCACAGTCAGGATATGTATGGAAAAATCCCTCCTTGTCAACTCTGACAAAATATTTTATAAATAGACCAGTGGGCACCAACGAAGAAACAAATGAAGATGATATGAGAGCCATGCCAAGCTTCAATGCCAAGGGATCTGGCACCCCAGACCTGAAGTGGAACACAAAAAGGTATGATTTTGATTAGATCAGAAATAGGAAATAAGGTGGAACAGAAGTCTGCTACTTCATGCATGCATTGCAAAATTGGTTCACCCGCTCCAAACCCAAAAAGTATGATTCGATTAGATCAGAAATAGGAAATGAGGTGGAACAGAAGCAATATGCTACTTTTTCATGCATGCATTGCAAAATTAGTTCGCCCGCTTCAAACCCATTCCAAACCATCAAGTTTAGACCAAAATGAAATCCCAGGTGTAATAAACTTTTAGTGGTCAACAGACGATTTAAAACAGAGAGAGAGAGAGAGAGAGAGAGGTTCATACAACAGAGACTGCAGCAAAGAGGGAGAAACGCTAGTGATGCACGATTTGTCCACTGCTGTAGTGTCAAGCAACTCCTTCAAGAGCCTGAAGTAAAAAAAGGGGCAAACTGTCATGTAGAAAAATCAATATGGTTTCAACAGAGTAAAGAAAGAAGCAGCGACAAGGAACATAGATCAAAATGATCTTTTCATCAAAATACCACGCTGTGAACTGCTGTTGATGTGCTTGATCTGTCTGTTAGAAAACTGCCACCGGCAAGAGAGTAAAGGAAGTTGGGCTGCTTAGATGTGAATAATCTTCTCGTATATGTGCTTGATCAGATTGTTTCACAAATTACAGAGGCAAGAGAGTAAAGAAAGTTTAGGCTAACTGGTTCAACATGGTCATCAAGTTTATTTAGTAATTTATTCAAGTGGTAATGTTCTATCCGAAGCTCATGTAGAGACATTAATATCAGAGTGTGAAGTAGCTCACTGGACTGCCTACTACAAATCTAAATACAAGGCTGTTCAAAATGGGCATTGGATTTCTTTAGTAGTTTAAGTGGCAATCTTCTGTCAGAAGTTCATGGAGAAATATTGATATTAGAGTGACCTACACCTTGGAGACACACATGAACCCTAGCGCTAGCTATCAACATACCATCCCCAGGCAAAAGTTCGAGAGTTCGAGAGACATTAATATCAGAGTGTGCAGTAGCTCAGACTGCCTACTACAAATCTAATTTACAAGGCTTGGTGTTGTCAACTAATTTCTCCGTCCTTGGTTGGTGACACCAAGATACTCAAATGAAGTTGGTTCGTAACACCAAGATACTCAATGAAGCTCATCAAGGTGCAGTGCAGAACTGCATGTGCTGAGTGTGATGGCAGATTCTCGAAATGGTGATGCATGCTCAACAAAAGGACAAATCTTTTGAGTGATTTGATGAATGTGGTAGTCAGCTATGCACAGTTTTATTAGAAGACCATACCAATTGATGTATGATGGTAGGTAGCTATGCACAGTTTTATAGCCATGCGTGTAAATGATAAAGAATCTAAGTTGGTCCACAATGTGTACTCTCTTTTTTATGATTTATAAGTTGGTGTTACATTCCAAATTTCCACTCTCATTCGAAAATCAAAACAATCGAGCTGAGACCCAAATGTAAGCCTAGCGCCAACTATCAACAGTCCCTCACCAAGCAAAAGATCAAAGAGAAACAACTGACGATTTAAACATAGAAGAGAGAGCACAAAAGAGATGGAGAGATTCATACGATGGAGACTGTGGCTGAGAAGGAGAGGAAGAGGAAGCATTAGTGATGGACGATTCCTCAAATTTTCTAGTCTCAAGCAACACCTTAAGCCTGAAATAAAATAGAGGGACATTTATGAATGATGGTAGGTAGCTATGCACGTTTTACAGTCAGTCATGTATCTGATCAAGAATCTAGTCAATCTACTTTGGTCTGTAATTTCTACTCTCTTTTTTTATGGTTAAGTTGGGTTACATTGCTAATTGTGGATTACTTGCAGCAAATTATTACATTGTGGCTTATTCCATTTCATTCACACCATGTGATGATTTCAATGGCACTGGCACAAATAGCTCGGATAAAAAGCGCATACCTTTGAGCCATCTGCAGCTTGTGTTCAGCAAAAGCTTTGTCCAGCGGACCATCCCAGAATTGTGCCGTGGAGGGTCCAGGGTTTGGAGTGGGCGTTTGTTGAGGTGCAGGCGGATCTTCCTTGGTGTATTGCATTGGGGATGGTCCAGGGCTCGGAGTGGCCTTTTGTTGATCTTCCTCGGGGCGTTTGGAGTCAGATTCATCAACATTCCTATTCAATCAAGTTTGGTCAGGATTCAATAAAAGAAGACAAGACATGATAACCAATGCATAAAAAAGTCGCATACGGCGGTGGATGATCGCGGCTGAGGTCGGAGATGAATTCTGACATCTTGGACGGGTCGTGTCGGCCCGCCATGGTCGGTGAAGAGAACCCCATCTTTGTAGACAAGAATTTCTTCGCCGTTGGGAAGAGGATAGGGAACCAAGAGTATCGCTGGTCGCGGAGGTCGCCGCAGTTGCTTTCGGGCGACACGCGAGGAGGGGAGTTGCGCTCTGGTTGGTAGTCGCGGCGGCGGCGTCCCGGCGGTATGGGTGTATCCTTAGTTCACCAGAGTTCAAACCTTCAAACCTCAGATTTAATATTTGTGTCTTATAATGTCGGAATATTCATTCGATGGAAGGCGATGTTTCCGTCGACAGCGAGGTGCCTATAGTGATTTCATTAATTTTAAGATTCAATCCGCCGGATCAGTCTTTCGGAGGTGCTCATAAAGGTAGGGTGTGCGTGTGTGCGTTCATAGAGGTGAGTGTATGTCCGTGTATGTGAGCGTCTACGTTTGTACTGTGTTTCTAAAAAAAGCGATATATCTGCTGATGTGGCGTCTAATTAGCTCCACCTGTTAGCCACTGCCTTTTATAGAAGGACTATTCAGAACCATAAAAACCAAAAAAGGCTAAAACACAAAAGTTATAAAGGGATAAGGTTGCCTCCTGTCAACACCCTTGTCTTGTCGACGTCCGCCCGGCCACCGGCGTCCCCTCCATCGCGCCCGACTCCGGCCACGTCATCCGCGCTGGTTGTGGTACGCCATATCGGTGGTCGAAGCACGCCCAAGGAGCAGCGCGTCGGGCGGTGTAGGAGTTGGGGCCGGCGACACCAGCAGTGTACTCCCCCGCGCGAGCTCGTGAAACCCAAGCCCGGCCGCGCATCTCCCCGCTGCTCCGCGTCTTCCCTAGCTTCTCCTAGCATCTGCGGAGCTTCGCCACCGCCTACTCTTCTTCCCTGCTAACGGCCGCATCCGGGCCCCAAATCGACGGAATCGAGGTCGTCTTCCCCACGGCCGGCCGAGCTCCGTCGCCGACTGTGCCATCTTTTCAGGTCATGTCGCGAGGAAGGCGATGGGAGACGGAGGTGCGGCCCCGGGCAGTCGCGCTGGCCAGGAGGTGGCCGGAGTGGAGGCGGGGCCCGTCAGGGGCGGCGGGGCAAGAGGTGGAGACAGGTGGTGGGACCCATACTAGAGAAAGAGAGGGTGTGTTGCAAAAATAAATTATTTTGATAGATATGGTGGAGAAGTTGTTGGTGCTTTTAAAATAATAATTTGGGGTGTTTTTGTAAAATAAACTGCATATTTGGGCCTAGGTTTTGTCTGCCAGTGGGGCCGATTTCTTGCCACATTAGCAAATACGTTGAGCTACGCTGCATAGTGATGGTCGATGGGTCTCTAAGCCGTATTTAGTTACCGTAGAGTCTATATTCCTATGTACGGTGATGGAGGTGGGCAAGGGTGTCAAGTTTAGTGACGCGCCATGTATTTTACTCGTGAGAATGAACGAAAAGTGCTTTGGCCCTCGAGCTCTAGTGATTCCGCCATATAAAAATATTTTTCAAGTTATAAAAAAATAAAAGTAATTTTTGAAATTTTCAATAATACATCTCACAATCCTGAAAAATCTCAACCCAAATTTCTTTTTATTTTGGGCTGGATAAAAAACAAATCTGATATGGTTTATAGATCTACACTTTTGTTATTTTTGTGTAGCTCAAAATACAAAGTATTTGAAGTTGACTTTTTGCATGTTTGTGGGATACATCATTAACTACATACATATTTTTCCCAGGTTTTTTAAAAACTTAAAGTTATATTTTCTCTTTTTTTGATACCGGACCAAATCTCTGTCCTGGAAATAAGCGTTATTTTCCTTTTTATTATTTTTATATTGTAAAGCGTTATTCTCTTTGACAGCGTAGGCCACTCTGGGGCTATGGGCCGCTTGGCAGGCCATCAATCATCGCGGGTAGCGGTATAGGTCCAAACAAACAATGGGACGCCTTTTTTGTTTTTCCGGAGAAAAAGACTCTCTTTGCCCTTCATCAGTGTTGTAAATAAAGGAAAACAAATATCGTGGGAAGCAACACACTAGGAGAAAAAAAACTGGCTGAAAGAATATGTATGGGTTACGACTTACGAGGACCTTCCTTTCTCATGGATCCAACCCCATCGATATTCATCTAAGAAATTGTAAGTTGGTGATAAAAAGAGTTTCTCCCGATTTTCCAATCTCATCTCAAAATAGGTAAGCAGCGGAAGGGTAATTAATAAAATACTTCGTCCGTTTCAAATTAAGTGACATTCAAAACTATACTTGTCACTGAACGGAAAAAGATGTTGAAAACAAAAGCTAGATCGTCTCGAAATAATAATGCAAATGAGGACGTACGGCGGCGAAGGAGGCAGCGACGACATGTTCTGTTCCCAGCGGTTACGATCAACACCACCCGTTGGTCACGCACGCAAGCAAACGCGATTATGTTTGCGATCGCCGAGTCTTGCTGATTATGCTTGCTCCCTACTCCCCCTATGTCTATCACATCCGTCTATATATATAGCGTGCGCGCAGACCGTGCAGTTGGACTTGAAAACGTTTTTATAGTAGCGTGTAAAACTAGGAATCCACCATCAACGCAGCAGTATCATGTATGTATGTATCCTTTTTTTTTTGCGGGAATAGAAAATGGCATTAAAGCTTGAGTCTTACAAAGAGGGACAGAAGAAAGCAAAAAATTACACATAGGTCCCTCCAGACCCCGATGTCAACGCCGACAAGGACGAGCCGGTGGCGCGCCGGATCCGCCGCTGCTCCTCTAACGCCTTGGAATGGAAGCAGCCCCCACGCGGCCGGGAAGTCGCCGGACAATGGCCCCTGAGGACCTACATCCGAAGCCATCGTCTTCATCGCCAAGCTCCACGCCATCTTCATCTTCAAGATCGCTCGGTACCAGATCGGCCGCCTCCGATCTGCACGGGGAAGAAGAACTCGGCCGATCCGCAGAACGCCGAGCTCGAGGAAGACACACGCACGCCGCCGGAGCTCCAGGGAACACCACCGACGAAGGAGAGAGGCGCCGTCTTCAAAACCCGCATCGCCGGCGTCTCCTCCTCCACAACACCGACGAGCGGAACCCTAGGAGAGCCTACACTATGTACAAACAGGGAATCGGCGATTCGCCGTCCTCCCGCCGCCGGAGCGGCCGCCGGAGGGCGGAGAATCACCGACCCCTTGCTCGCGAGGTGGAACCCCTGGTGGATCTCAAGAAATCGCCCTGCTCACTGTAGCGGGAGAGGGGAACGGTCCAAGCTCCGTTCTACTCGTTATGTATGTATGTATCCTAAACGGATAAAACTTCTTTTTCTCCTGGATTATTACTAGTCCGTCTGTACATAAAAAGCCCAACAATATCAAAATTTGGAGAGACATAACGGAGATAGTCGAAAACTGCAAAGGGAGATCGAGCTACATGTAGCCATTGTTTTTAAAAAATCGGAAATTGTGGTCGGTTACACCAGGTGATTTTTCTTTTCTTTTTTGTTACGGAACCAAAATCAAATATTACAAAAAAAAAGGAGGTGGGACGTGGGCGATATCACACACGCCCAGGCCGGCAGGCTGTAAGAGCATCTCCAGAGCGTCCCCCAAAGTGTCCTCCAAAGAGATTTGAGGCGCGTCGGGCAAAAAATCGTTCTCAGTTGCGCACCCCAAAGCCTCCTTTTGTCCGGCGTGGCCTAATATGGTGTTCGGCGCCCCGAGCCCGTCCCCGCTACACAGGGGACGCTCCCGGCATGACGGACACAATGAAAAGCGAGGCGGACTCCCACCTATCGGCGACTATTTCCATAACTGTTGGTTCGTGCCTTTTATTTCTCGTTGCGCCTTCCCTCCCCCGCCTCCCACCTCTCCGCCGCCGCTTGATTTGCCAGCCGTTTCGACGGTTGATCTCTTATGAGTCGGCACCATCGTCGTAGCTGGCTCTCTCGCCGGCCTTTTCGCCTCCGCCGCTTCGCCAGCGCGTCCCAAAACGCGGCGTCAAATCTACCCCACCTCCGCGCACATAAGGTGTTCGACAACTTGTCAGGTAGGCGCGATAGGCCGCTGTTCGTTGACTCGTCTGTCGTGGCGCAATTTTAACCATTAATTTTGCTTCAGACATGTATAGCGACGACGAGATGCTTGTCCGATTGCTGGAGGATGAGCAAGCCTTCGATGACGACACCCGGGAGCATTTGCTGATCATCGCGTCCCTCCAGGACATGATTGACGCTGAGGCGGAGAAGCGGAAGAGGCCGCGCCGCGGAGGATCAAAGCCGGGGAGAAAGAAGTCGAAGCCCCGGCATAGGATGGAGGGGCATACCATGCTGCACAACGACTACTTCGCATATGAGGCAACACATGCCGAAAATTTTCGGCGCCGGTATAGGATGAGTAAGGGTTTGTTCATTAATATTTGTCAACACCCGGATTTTTAAGTCCAGATGCCTATTATGTCATTCATCGCAATCCCAGGAATATTATTGTTGCGAGGCATAATAGTTAAGTATCACAGTCATCATTCATTACAAACCATATTGTCTTACAACTTGAATCACATGATTCATATTACACAAATAGTTGATCTATTGATCAACGAACAAACACAAGTTCATAGCGGAAGCGTAAAGATAAAGGGACTCTCTAGTCCACAGGCCAACGCTTGATGTCAGAAGACTCCTAGTTGTCGTAGGCGTCCTGCTGATCATCTCCTTGGTAGTTCTGTTCGTCTTCATACTTTGGCCATTTGAATAGCCAGGGATAAAGCCGTGAGTACTTTAAGTACTCGCAAACTAATACTAGGGTAAGTGCTAGCAATTTTAGTAAGGGGTGTGATATGTCTCAAACGTATCTATAATTTCTTATGTTCCATGCTACTTTTATTACAATACTTGAATGTTTTATACATACTTTACAGCATTATTATACATTTTCCGGCACTAACCTATTAACAAGATGCCGAAGTGCCAGTTGCTGTTTTCTGCTGTTTTTGGTTTCAGAAATCCTAGTAAGGAAATATTCTCGGAATTGGACGAAATCAACGCCTAGGGACCTATTTTTACACGAAGCTTCCAGAAGACCGAGGGGGAGACGAAGTGGGGCCACGAGGTGGCGACACACCAGGGCGGCGCGACCTGGGCCCTGGCCGCGCGGCCCTGTTGTGTGAGCCTCTCGTGTCGCCCCCTGACCTACCCTTCCGCCTACAAATAGCCTTCGTCGCGAAACCCCCCTTTACCGAGAGCCACGATACGGAAAACCTTCCAGAGATGTCGCCGTCGCGAATCCCATCTCAGGGGATTCAGGAGATCGCCTCCGGCACCCTGCCGGAGAGGGGAATCATCACCGGAGGGGCTCTACATCATCATGCCCGCCTCCGGATTGATGCGTGAGTAGTTCATCCTTGGACTATGGGTCCATAGCGTAGCTAGATGGTTGTCTTCTCCGCTTGTGCTATCATTGTTTTAGATCTTGTGAGCTGCCTAACATGATCAAGATCATCTATTTGTAATGCTACATGTTATGTTTGGCGGGATCCGATGAATATAGAATATTATGTTAAGTTGATTATCAATCTATCATATATGTGTTGTTTATGTTCTTGCATGCTCTCCGTTGCTAGTAGAGGCTCGGGCCAAGTTGATACTTGTAACTCCAAGAGGGAGTATTTATGCTCGATAGTGGGTTCATGCCTCCATTGAATCTGGGACAGTGACGTAAAGTTCTAAGGTTGTGGATGTGTCGTTGCTACTAGGGATAAAACATCGATGCTTTGTCTAAGGATATTTGTGTTGATTACATTACGCACCATACTTAATGCAATTATCTGTTGTTTACAACTTAATACCGGAAGGGGTTCGGGTGATAACCTGAAGGTGGATTATTTAGGCATAGATGCATTCTGGATAGCGGTCTATGTACTTTGTCGTAATGCCCTGATTAAATCACATAGTAATCATCATTGATATGTATTGAATCTTTATTTGTCAATTGCCCGCCCGTAATTTGTTCACCCAACATGTTAGTTATCTTATTGGAGAGACACCTCTAGTGAACTCGTGGACCCCGGTCCATTCTTTTACATCTGAATACATTCTACATCGTTTTTACTGTTCTTTGCAAACAAACACCATCTTCCACTCGATACGCTTAATCCTTTGTTTTCAAGCAAGCCGGTGAGATTGACAACCTCACCGTTACGTTGGGGCAAAGTACTTTGATTGTGTTGTGCAGGTTCCACGTTGGCGCCGGTTTCACCGGTGTTGCGCCGCACTACATTCCTCCACCAACGACCTTCACGTGCTTCTTGGCTCCTACTGGTTCGATAACCTTGGTTTCTTTCTGAGGGAAAAACTTGCTGCTGTGCGCATCACACCTTCCTCTTGGGGTTCCCAACGGACGTGTACATTTACGCGCATCAAGACTGTTTTTCTGGCGCCGTTGCCGGGGAGATCAAGACACGCTGCAAGGGGAGTCTCCACTTCCAATCTCTTTACTTTGTTTTTTTGTCTTGCTTTACTTCATTTTTTATTTACTGTCCTGTTTGCTTCATATTAAAAACACACAAAAAAATTAGTTACTTTACTTATTGTTTTGTTTACTTGTTCTATATCAAAACACAAAAAAATTAGTTACTTGTCTTTACTTTATTTGCTTACTTTACTTTATTACTGTTATAATGGGTACTCCTGAAAATACTAAGTTGTGTGATTTCACTAGCACAAATAATAATGGTTTTATATGTACTCCTATTGCTCCACCTGCTACTACAGCAGAATTCTATGAAACTAAACCTGCTTTACTGAATCTTGTTATGAGAGAGCAATTTTCTGGTGTTAGTACTGATGATGCTGCTGCCCATCTTAATAATTTTGTTGAACTTTGTGAAATGCAAAAGTATAAGGATATACATGGTGATATTATAAAACTGAAATTGTTTCCTTTCTCATTAAGAGGAAGAGCTAAAGATTGGTTGCTTTCTTTGCCTAAGAATAGTATTGATTCATGGACTAAGTGTAAAGATGCTTTTATTAGTAAATATTATCCTCCTGCTAAGATTATATCTTTGAGAAGTAGCATAATGAATTTTAAACAATTTGATAATGAACATGTTGCTCAAGCATGGGAGAGAATGAAATCTTTGGTAAAGAATTGCCCAACCCATGGACTGACTACTTGGATGATCATCCAAACCTTTTATGCAGGATTGAATTTTTCCTCGAGGAACCTATTGGATTCAGCTGCTGGAGGTACTTTTATGTCCATTACCCTGGGCGCCGCAACTAAATTACCTGATGATATGATGATCAATTACTCTGAATGGCACACTGAAAGAACTCCTCAAGGTAAGAAGGTAAATTCTGTTGAAGAAACCTCTTCTTTGGGTGATAAGATTGATGCTATTATGTCTATGCTTGCAAATGGTAGATCTCATATTGATCCTAATAATGTTCCTTTAGCTTCATTGGTTGCTCAAGAAGAAAATGTTGATGTGAATTTCATTAAGAACAATAATTTCAACAACAATGCTTATAGGAATAATTATGGTAACAACAACTATAGGCCATATCCTTCTAATAATGGTAATGGTTATGGTAATTCTTACAACAATAATAAGAGTGTACCATCTGTTCTTGAAGTGATGCTTAAAGAAATTTATTAGTACACAAACTTCTTTCAATAAAACTGTTGAAGAAAAGCTTGGTAAAATTGATGTTCTTGCTTCTAAGGTTGATAGTCTTGCTCTTGATGTTGATCTTTTAAAATTGAAAGTTATGCCTGAGGAAGTTAAAGATGCTAGGTTTTCTAAAACAAATGCCATCCAAGTTCGAATTAATGATAATATTAGAATGTTGGCTGAATTGCATGCTAGGTGGGATAGAGAAGAAAAAGAAAAACTTGCTAAAGAAAATAATGTAGCTAAAGTATGGACTATTACCACCACTAGTAATGTTGATTCTTCACATGTTGATGCACCTCCTACTATCAATGGTAAAATAATTGGTGTTGGCAATGTTTCTACTCCTAGTGCAAAGCGTACAAAATTGCTCCAAATCTGCTAAACTCGCGTTTGTGATAAAACCGCTGAAATTTTTCAAAATATTGGTGACAATGATTCCATTGCTGTAGAACATAATGGTTTAGATTTTGATGATTGTCATATTACTGAAGTTATAAAGTTCTTACAAAAACTTGCTAGAAGTTCTAATGCTAGTGCTATAAATTTAGCCTTTATAAAACATATTACAAATGCTCTCATTAAAGCTAGGGAAGAGAAATTAAAACTTGAAGCTTCTATTCCTAGAAAGTTAGAAGATGGTTGGGATCCCATCATTAAGATGAAATTCAATGATTTTGAGTGTAATGCTTTATGTGATCTTGGTGCAAGTATTTCTGTTATGCCTAAAAAGATTTATGATATGCTTGACTTGCCACCATTGAAGAATTGTTATTTGGATGTTAATCTTGATGATAATGTTAAAAAGAAACCTTTGGGGAGGATTGATAATGTGCGTATTACGGTTAACAATAACCTTGTCCCCGTTGATTTTGTTGTCTTGGATATCGAATGCAATGCATCTTGTCCTATTGTGTTGGGAAGACCTTTTCTTCGAACCGTTGGTGTCTATTATTGATATGAGGGAAGGTAATATTAAATATCAATTTCCTCTCAAGAAAGGTATGGAACACTTCCCTAGAAAGAGAATGAAGTTGCCTTTTGATTCTATTATTAGAACAAGCTATGATGTTGATGCTTCTTCTCTTGATGTTACTTGATTTGCACTTTCTCGCGCTAATCGGAAAGGCATTAAAGAAAAGCACTTCTTGGGAGATAACCCATGTTTCATTTTATTTACTGTATTGTTGAGTCTTGGAAGTTGTTTACTACTGTAGCAACCTCTCCTTATCATGTTTTTGTGCCAAGTAAAGTTTCTATGTTAAAGTTGATGATAGATTTGGATCGCCACGCGTAAACGACATTGTTGTCCGTCACGAATTCTCGGCAGAAGTCTCCGTAAAAAATCGAATAAATCTGCAAATTTACGAGCGTGATCCTCATATATGTACGCAACTTTCATTAGTTTTGAGTTTTTCCATTTGAGCAAGTTAAGTGCCCTGCCGAATTCATCTTTACGGACCGTCTCGTTTTTGATAGATTCTGTCTTTTATTTCGCATTGCCGCTTTTGCTATGTTGAATGAGTTTCTTTGTTCCATGAACTTTCAGAAGCTTTGTGCAATGTCCAGAAGTGTTAAGAATGATTGTGTCACCTCTGAATATGTGAATTTTTGGTTATGCACTAACCCTCTAATGAGTTTGCTTGAAGTTTGTGTGAAGGAAGTTTTCAAGGGTCAAGAGAAGAGGATGATATACTATGATCAAGAAGAGTGAAAGGTCTAAGCTTGGGGATGCCCCGTGGTTCATCCCTGCATATTTTAAGAAGACTCAAGCATCTAGCTTGGGGATGCCCAAGGCATCCCCTTCTTCATCGACAACATTATCGAGTCACTTCTAGTGAAACTATATTTTTATTCCATCACATCTTATGTTCTTTACTTGGAGCGTCGGTTTGTTTTTATTTTTGTTTTGGTTTGAATAAAGTTGGATCCCACCATCCTTATATTGGAGATATTACGCTCGCTTTTTCATATGGAACACTTGTGTTCTTAATTGTGCTTTAATGTTCATGGCGAAGGCTGAAATTGCTTCGTTAAATTGCTATTTGGTTGGAATCGCAAAATGCTGCATATGGTTTGGATTAACTTGGCAATTGTTTGAGCTCTCATAGATCATGTTTCAGCTCTTGCATCATGTAGTTTAATCTATTAATGAAGAACTACCGTAGCTTGTTTAATTTGGTTTGCATGATTGATCTCTCTAAGTCTAGATATTTTCGGGTAAAATGTTTGAACAACAAGGAAGACAGTGTAGAGCCTTATAATGCTTGCAATATGTTCTTGTGTGATTTTTGCTGTACCTGTTCATACTTGTGTTTGCTTCAAACAACCTTGCTAGCCCAAACCTTGTACTGAGAGGAAATGCTTCTCGTGCATCCAAACACCTTGAGCCAAAACCCATGCCATTTGTGTCCACCATATCTACCTACTATGTGGTATTTTTCTGCCATTCCAAAGTAAATTACTTGAGTGCTACCTTTAAAATTTCATTCCTCTACCTTTACAATACATAGCTCATGGGACAAATAGCTTAAAAACTATTGTGGTGATGAATATGTAGTTATGTGTCTTAATTCTTATAAGTTGCTTGTTGAGCGGTAACCATGTTTCTGGGGACGCCATCAACTTTACCTTTGTTGGATATCATGTGAGATGCTATGCATGTTCGTCTTGTCCGAAGTAAGTGCAATTTCATGATCAAATGGTTTGAGTATGCATATGTTAGAGAAGAACATTGGGCCGCTAACTAAAGCCATGTATCATGGTGGAAGTTTCAGTTTGGACATACAACCTCAATCTCTTATGAGAATATTAACTGTTGTTGAATGCTTAAGCATTAAAAGAGGAGTCCATTATCTCGTTGTCTATGTTGTCCCGGTATGGATGTCTAAGTTGAGAATAATCAAAAGCGAGAAATCCAATGCGTGCTTTCTCCTTAGACACTTGTACAGGCGGCATAGAGGTACCCCTTTGTGACACTTGGTTGAAACATATGTTATGCGATGATAATCCGTGTCTTCCGAGCTAAGTAGGACAAGGTGCGGGCACTATTAGTACTCTATGCATGAGACTTGCAACTTGTAGGAAGTATTATGCATAGCACATATGAATTATTACTACCGTTGACAAAATTGTTTCTATGTTTTCAAAACAAAAGCTCTAGCACAAAAATAGTAATCCATGCTTCCTTCTGCGAAGGGCCATTCTTTTACTTTATGTTGAGTCAGTTTACCCACTTCTTTCTATCTTAGAAGCAAACACTTGTGTTAACTGTGTGCATTGATTCTTACATGTTTACTTATTGCACCTGTTATATTACTCTATGTTGACAAATATCCATGAGATATACATGTTACAAGTTGAAAGCACTCGCTGAAACTTAATCATCCTTTGTGTTGCTTCAATTCATTCTACTTAGAATTTATTGCTTACGAGTTAGTTCTTATGCAGCTCTTATTGATACTTGTCTTGAAAGTACTATTCATGAAAAGTTTTGCTATATGATTAATTTGTTTAGTCATTATCTTTGTTAGCAATCTTTTGTTCAGATCACTCCATTCATCTCATATGCTTTACAATAATGTTGATCAAGATTATGTTGGTAGCATGTCACTTCGAAATTATGTGTGTTATCGTTTACCTACTCGAGGGCGAGTAGGAACTAAGCTTGGGGATGCTTGATACGTCTCAAACGTATCTATAATTTCTTATGTTCCATGCTACTTTTATTACAATACTTGAATGTTTTATACATACTTTACAACATTATTATACATTTTCCGGCACTAACCTATTAACAAGATGCCGAAGTGCCGATTCGTTGTTCTCGCTGTTTTTGGTTTCAGAAATCCTAGTAAGGAAATATTCTCGGAATTGGACGAAATCAACGCCTAGGGACCTATTTTTACACGAAGCTTCCAGAAGACCGAGGGGGAGACGAAGTGGGGCCACGAGGTGACAACACACCAGGGCGGCGCGGCCTGGGCCCTGGCCGCGTGGCCCTGTTGTGTGGGCCCCTCGTGACGCCCCCTGACCTACCCTTCCGCCTACAAATAGCCTTCGTCGCGAAACCCCCTGTACCGAGAGCCACGATACGGAAAACCTTCCAGAAACCCCGCCGTCGCGAATCCCATCTCGGGGGATTCAGGAGATCGCCTCCGGCACCTCGCCGGAGAGGGGAATCATCACCAGAGGGGCTCTACATCATCATGCCCGCCTCCGGATTGATGCGTGAGTAGTTCATCTTTGGACTATGGGTCCATAGCAGTAGCTAGATGGTTGTCTTCTCCGCTTGTGCTATCATTGTTTTAGATCTTGTGAGCTGCCTAACATGATCAAGATCATCTATTTGTAATGCTACATGTTGTGTTTGGCGGGATCCGATGAATATAGAATATTATGTTAAGTTGATTATCAATCTATCATATATGTGTTGTTTATGTTCTTGCATGCTCTCTCGTTGCTAGTAGAGGCTCTGGCCAAGTTGATACTTGTAACTCCAAGAGGGAGTATTTATGCTCGATAGTGGGTTCATGCCTCCATTGAATCCGGGACAGTGACGTAAAGTTCTAAGGTTGTGGATGTGCTATTGCTACTAGGGATAAAACATCGATGCTTTGTCTAAGGATATTTGTGTTGATTACATTACGCACCATACTTAATGCAATTATCTCGTTGTTTACAACTTAATACCGGAAGGGGTTCGGATGATAACCTCGAAGGTGGATTATTTAGGCATAGATGCATGCCTGGATAGCGGTCTATGTACTTTGGCGTAATGCCTTGATTAAATCACATAGTAATCATCATTGATATGTATTGAATCTTTATTTGTCAATTGCCCGCCTCGTAATTTGTTCACCCAGCATGTTAGTTATCTTATTGGAGAGACACCTCTAGTGAACTGTGGACCCCGGTCCATTCTTTTACATCTGAATACATTCTACTCGTTTTTACTCGTTCTTTGCAAACAAACACCATCTTCCACTCGATACGCTTAATCCTTTGTTTTCAGCAAGCCGGTGAGATTGACAACCTCACTGTTACGTTGGGGCAAAGTACTTTGATTGTGTTGTGCAGGTTCCACGTTGGCGCCGGTTTCACTCGTGTTGCGCCGCACTACATTCCTCCACCAACAACCTTCACGTGCTTCTTGGCTCCTACTGGTTCGATAACCTTGGTTTCTTTCTGAGGGAAAAACTTGCTGTTGTGCGCATCACACCTTTCTCTTGGGGTTCCAAACGGACGTGTACATTTACGCGCATCAGGGTGCTAAGCTCTAGTTTATTTGCATAAAGCCAATTTTAGTTCACCATTATTTGATAAAGACTTATTCATGTGCTAACTAACTCAAGTGGGAACATTAGTGTCATTCCCACAACATTGTTGTGATTCAAATTCAAGTCACCATTCACCATTCATTTTATCAACATTTTCAAGAATCTAACACTGGAAACTGTATGGCCTTTCCAACTGTCCGTAACCGTGGACACGGCTATTCGAATAGGTTTACACTCTGCAGAGGTTGCACTCTTGTGCCACAACATTTGATTTCATCCATCGGGATACCCCAAATCATCGTAACACAGTACGCGGATCATCAACCATAACCTTTCATTTACACACCCTAGTATGAGCACCTCTCCCCATGAGCTTGGCCTCCCAGTGAAGACCAATTGTCCACCTGGGAACTGCACAGGGCTTGGCCGTACAATTCACCTCAATTCACATCATTTCTCAACAACGGAGGTAGCCTCAGCATAACCCCTATGATGTGTATTCAGAGGGAACCCATACTAAGATGTATAAATTTCTAGTTAAGCCCTTACCCATAATCAGGTATTGTGGGGGTACTGATGAATTGGAAAGATATCACATCCAAACCAATATTAGTTTTTAATCAAAAATCACTATCTTCTCTTGGTCATATTCACCTTCAAAATTCATTCAATGGAATGTATCATCATTCCAAAGTTTCAATTTCTTTTCCAGTCACATGTTCCCATCTAGAGTAGTCAAGTTTTAATATTAGCACTAGCATCTAGTCATGAGGGGTGCTAACTAATTGTAATGCTAGTTAGGCTAAGTTTGATACTCTTGTAGTATTCTAGACTTAGTGAATCATGAATCAAAAAGGTACTTTGATAAAACCAAAGCAATAAAGCTTGTAAGTAAAAGCTTGTAGTAAAACTTGGGATGGGTTCATGAGCATTAGAAAAGATGAGTGTGCCTTGTTCTTGGTAGAACTTTGCACTTTGCAAGAATATTAGCTTGCCTTGATAGTTCTCAAAGTTTTCCTCCTCCGATCCACCTCTTGGTAGCAACCTTCTTCCTCCGGGTATTCTCCGGTACTAGCGTCTAAATTTGAATACGAGGTATAATCACTCAACTAATTCAATGGCTATTCCAAACATCACATATATTCACACAAGCTACTCTAAACGCACAACTAATAGAATTAAGGTGCATTGGTTGGGTTGTTTGAGGAAAATAATTTCCTCTCATTACATATGTAAGTGATAGTTTCCATAGGGTTCTTGAGAAATAATTTTCTCTCATTGAAATCTTCTTAAGATTTAATTTCTCAACAATCCTACATGAATTTCATATTGACCTAAGTCAACCATTCATGATCATTAATTGAGAAAATAATTTAAATGAGGTAGACCACCTCATACCATTTAATAATTTCTACCAATGATTTAACTCTCCAAGTATTTCATATAAGAGTGTTTGACCAGGGGTGCAAACATCACATGAATTCACTTGGGACAAGATTTAAATGAAGTATAATACTTCATATGATTTGCATAATAGTTTTGGACAATATCACTTTAATAAAATAGCCATATTTTCCATTAATTAAACTAGGGCATGATCATGCAAAGTGACCACACCATTTTCTTGCAGAAACAATTAGTGTAAGTCAAATGTGAGCTATTGGAGTTGGAATTAATTAAATATCTATTTTGGTTGATTTTTAATAATTATTTGAATATGAAAAAGTCCCTGCCTTCTTCTTTTTATATTTTTATTTCTACAATAGATCTTGAGGTGAGACCAGTGGCATGTTGTAGATATTTTTACTAGCTTTCCAACAATATAAAGTTTGCTAAATTTGGCCAAGCCAAACAGATTCTATGAATTTTCAAAGTTGGGTCCAGTATTGAATTTGAACTAAATCGTTTAAACTAGATTTGAATTAAAAGGGCCGGCGGGAAACACAGTTGGGCCTAATTGGATTTAAACGGCCCAAGGCCAGCCCACCACGCATCCACGACGCGCAGGCTGCCTGACGGGTGGGGGCCACTCGTCAGCGACTCTTAAAAGCCGAATCGGTATGAGCTATTGTGGGGCGTAGGATTAGAACGCATATCAACGGCTCAGAGCCATCGTTTTCTCCGGCGAGATGCCGAGCGTCTGGCGGCGAGCCTAGGGGGTCGGAGGGCTAACCGTAGGTCCGGCGAGCGGCGGCGGTGTTCTGTTCGAGGTTGTCGAGGACGAGGAAGAAGCTAGAAGCAGTGGCGCAGCTCGAGGAGGCTCCAGTCGATGGCGATTGCTGCAGAGCTTCTGCGGCTCTGGTCGCTCGATTGAGCTTGCTCCGGCGACGATCGGGTGAGTGGAGTGGCGGTGGAGAGTCAGGGATGGGAGGAGAGGAAGGTGTGGTGCCTGGATTGCTCTGGGGAACTCGGTATTTATAGGAGAGCTTGGGTGCTGCGAGGCAGGGTTGAAGTCGACAAGCGCGCAGCGGTTCCGGCGAGGGTTGGGGCTAGGCGAGGGCACAGGATCGTTTCGCGTATCCAGGCGATGCGAATGGCGGCGACAACACGGTCGGGCGGCGTTGGATGGCGACGCATTGCTTCCGTGTCTGCGGGCGGCGTTCACGGGATCTTCGTCGTCGCCTCCGGCGGCGGCGGTCCAGGGGCTGGTCGTGAGCGTGTCTGGCGCGGCTGAGGTGTCACGGCGGTGCTCGACGAAGTGCTGGCGGGGCTAGGGGCTGCGCGTGCTGGTGGGGTGGCGCGTGGCCAGTACGCGCCCACGGCGTGTCCACGCGCGACGCGAGCGATATCACTGAGCGTTCTGGGTAACTGCTGAAATTTTTCAAAATATTGGTAACAATGATTCCATTGCTGTAGAACATAATGGTTTAGATTTTGATGATTGTCATATTACTGAAGTTATAAAGTTCTTACAAAAACTTGCTAGAAGTCCCAATGCTAGTGCTATAAATTTAGCCTTTACAAAATATATTACAAATGCTCTCATTAAAGCTAGGGAAGAGAAATTAAAACTTGAAGCTTCTATTCCTAGGAAATTAGAAGATGGTTGGGAGCCCATCATTAGGATGAAATTCAATGATTTTTAGTGTAATGCTTTATGTGATCTTGATATTTAGTATTTCTGTTATGCCTAAAAAGATTTATGATATGCTTGACTTGCCACCATTGAAGAATTGTTATTCGGATGTTAATCTTGCCGATAATGTTAAAAAGAAACCTTTGGGGAGGATTGATAATGTTCGCATTACGGTTAACAATAACCTTGTCCCCGTTGATTTTGTTGTCTTGGATATCGAATGCAATGCATCTTGTCCTATTGTGTTGGGAAGACCTTTTCTTCGAACCGTTGGTGTCTGTTATTGATATGAGAGAAGGTAATATTAAATATCAATTTCCTCTCAAGAAAGGTATGGAACACTTCCCTAGAAAGAGAATGAAGTTGCCTTTTGATTCTATTATTAGAACAAGTTATGATGTTGATGCTTCTACTCGATGTTACTTGATTTGCACTTTCTGCGCCTAGCTGAAAGGCGTTAAAGAAAAGCACTTCTTGGGAGATAACCCATGTGTTTATTTTACTACAGCAATTTTTGTTTTGTTGAGTCTTGGAAGTTGTTTACTACTGTAGCAACCTCTCCTTATCATGTTTTTGTGCCAAGTAAAGTTTCTATACTAAAGTTGATGTTATATTTGGGATCGCTGCGCAGAAACAGCATTGCTGTCTGTCACGAATTCTGGCACAAGTCTCTGTAAAAAATTCAAAAAAATCTGCAAATTTACGAGCGTGATCCTCAGATATGTACGCAACTTTCATTAGTTTTGAGTTTTTCCATTTGAGCAAGTTAGGTGCCCAGTCCAGAAGCATCTTTACGGACTGTTCTGTTTTTGAAAGATTCTGTCTTTTATTTCGCATTGCCGCTTTTGCTATGTTGAATGAGTTTCTTTGTTCCATTAACTTTCAGAAGCTTTGTGCAATGTCCAGAAGTGTTAAGAATGATTGTGTCACCTCTGAATATGTGAAATTGTGGTTATGCACTAACCCTCTAATGAGTTTGCTTGAAGTTTATGTGAAGGAAGTTTTCAAGGGTCAAGAGAAGAGGATGATATACTATGATCAAGAAGAGTGAAAGGTCTAAGCTTGGGGATGCCCCGGTGGTTCATCCCTGCATATTTTAAGAAGACTCAACCATCTAAGCTTGGGGATGCCCAAGGCATCCCCTTCTTCATCGACAACATTATCAGGTCACTTCTAGTGAAACTATATTTTTATTCTGTCACATTCTTATGTTCTTTACTTGGAGCGTCGGTTTGTTTTTATTTTTGTTTTGTTTTGAATAAATTTGGATCTCGCCATCCTTATATTGGAGATATTACGCTCCGCTTTTTCATATGGAACACTTGTGTTCTTAATTGTGCTTTAATGTTCATGACGAAAGCTTATTGCTTCGTTAAATTGCTATTTGGTTGGAATTGGAAAATGATGCATATTCAGAGATGACACAATCAGTCTTAACACTTCTGGACATTGCTCAAAGCTTCTGAAAGTTAATGGAACAAAGAAACTCATTCAACATAGCAAAAGCGGCAATGCGAAATAAAAGGCAGAATCTGTCAAAAATAGAACAGTCCGTAAAGACGAATCTGGCAGGGACACTTAACTTGATTAAACGGAAAAAACTCAAAACTAATGAAAGTTGCGTACATATATGGGGATCACGCTCGTAAATTTTCAGATTTTTTCGGTTTTTTTACAGAGAGCTCTGCGAGAATTCGTGACAGACAGCAATGCTGTTTCTGCGCAGCAATCCAAATATAGCATCAACTTTAGCATAGAAACTTTACTTGGCACAAGGTTGCTACAGTAGTAAACAACTTCCAACTTTCCAAGACTCAACAATACAGTAAATAAAATAAAACATGGGTTATCTCCCAAGAAGTGCTTTCTTTATAGCCATTAAGATGGGCTCAGTAATTTCGATGATACTCTCGCAAGAATTAAGAGTTGAAGCAAAAGAGAGCATCAAAAAGCAAATTCAAAATGCGTTTAAGCCTAAACCACTTCCTATTAAAAGGAATCTTGTAAATAAACAAGTCATATAAGCATAATGCAATAAGCATAGAAAGGCAACACAAGCGCAACTTCAAGATTCTCAACATAAAGAGGGGAAACTTAATATTATTAAGATGCATATAACCATGTTTCCCTCTCTCATAATAACTTTCAGTAGCATCATGAACAAACTCAACAATATAACAATCACATAAAGCATTCTTGTCATGAGCTACATGCATAAAATCATTACTCTCCACATAAGCATAATCATTACTACTAATTGTAGTGGGAGCAAATTCAATAAAGTAGCTATCATTATTATTCTCATCACCATAATCATCATATATAGGAGGCATATTGTAATCATAATTAATTTTCTCCTCAATGCTTGGGGGACTAAAAACATCATGCTCCTCAAAACCAGCTTCCCCAAGCTTAAATTTTTCCATAGCTTTAGCAATAGGGATTTCTATTTTCGTGCCCTCGGTTCCTTAGTTGTGCTCAGTTTTCCCCAGCTCCTTAGTTTTTCCTCAGTTTTACCCAAACGTTTGTCTGAAACCATCACACGTGATGTAACGGCCGGTTGCCCGACGGTTGACCATTATCTTCTGACTAGTGGGGCCACGTAGAGCCTGCAAAGACACGTCAGACCATCCATCTTTGTTTGACCGTAAGCATCGTTGTATCCCTGACCAAAACGCGAACGAGTGGGCCTTCGGTATATCAAATGACAAGTGGGGCCATGATGCTGATACAAGGGGCAATACACGGGTAGGATTAGATTTTTAAACGGAGCTCTACAGCGATGGCACGGAGGAGGTGGCATGCGGGGTGCCGAGATGAGATCGACGTCCACAAAGAGCCGCATGAGGCGAGACCGGACGCATTAGATAGATATGAACTAGACGCGTTTAACCATGCAAAGAAGAGAAGAAATGGTCGACGACATCGACGACCACCTCAAAACTTTGACGCGACCGTGTCGGACACGAACGCGAGCAATGTAGAGAAAACTAGTGTCTCTCCTTTCGGCGTGTATAGGTGGGTGCTAGGAGAGTGTGGTGGCGAAGGGAAAGACCTCGCGGCGGTCCGTGGCGTCCGGCATAGCGGGTCGGCGTGGCCGTGCCCACAGCGGCGTGCATGCATGTTCGGCATTGGCATCGGCATGTACGTTCGGCATTGGCCTTGGCGGTATCTCGCGGTGTGTCGGTGATCGAATGAGGGGACGGGATTGAGGGTGCATCCCGACGTTGACCTAGCAGTGGCGGCGAGCATAGCCGTTCTGACCATGCCGATATCGGCATCGGCATCGTTTGGAGGCTGTGGTGCTCGAATCAAGTTGGGATTTGTTTCTCGTAGGCCAAAATGAATTTGAAACAAGTTTCATGTTGAAGGTTAGGTAACGAAAGTTTGTAACTATCCCAAAATTATACTAGCGCCATGGTGAGGTTCTTTTTGATAGAGCTATACGGTTGGGCAAACTTTTTTGACACTTTTTAGATAGGGTTCCTTGTTGTTACACGTATGGCATCATGTATGGAAAATTTGTGGTCATTTGGAGATGTTCGAAAAAATCACTTTGCTTAAGCGCATGCCGTTTCGTCTCGCTGAAACCTGACTTTTCTAACAAGGTGATTTTTTCTACCTTCTCTAAATAACCTCAAATTTCATACAACTGATCTTCTATACATAGATAGATAGATTGTTTCGTTTTTACATTTTTCGAACTTTTTATTTCCCTTTATAATACCCAATTGATTTTCGGGTCAAAACCTCGAAAAACGGCATCATGTATGGCATCATTTCACCCTAAATTTCAAATTTTACGAAACTTTCCCTTTTAGATATTCCTTGTTGTTATAGGTATGCCATCATGTATGCCAAACTTGGTTAGGTCTCACTGAAACCAGCTTTTGTAACAAATTAGGTGCTGGTTTATCATTTTTTTTGCGTGAAAAGTAATGGCAACAACAAATCGGTGATGGTTTATCATTTTTTGCGTGAAAAGTAATGGCAACAACAAATCGGTGATGGTTTATCATTTTTTTTGCGTGAAAAGTAATGGCTACAACAAATTATTGATGGTTTATCATTTTTTTGTGTGAAAAGTAATGGCAACAACAAATCGGTGATGGTTTATCATTTTTTTTGCGTGAAAAGTAATGGCTACAACAAATTGTTGATGGTTTATCAGTTTTTTGCGTGAAAAGTAGTGGCAACAACAAATCGGTAATGGTTTATCATTTTTTTTGCGTGAAAAGTAATGGCTACAACAAATTGTTGATGGTTTATCATTTTTTTGCGTGAAAAGTAATGGCAACAACAAATCGGTGATGGTTTATCATTTTTTTTGCGTGAAAAGTAATGGCTACAACAAATTGTTGATGGTTTATCATTTTTTTGCGTGAAAAGTAACGCCTAAAATAGTTTATAATTTTTAGCGCGTGAAAATTAATACAGAAAACCGCCCTTCAGCGTACTTAGAGGGTGGAAGCTAATTAACCGCCAACAGAGAGAGAGAGAGGGGTTATCCTGCCTGTTCCCTATATCATACGATCAACGGTCGGCGGGCACGATCCGCGTGACATGGGCTAGACCAATCAGGGCGATGATGCACGTCTGCGAGAATTTGTGAAGAGAGAGGGCAAAACTGAGTACTATCAAGAAACCAAGGGCACCTGAGTAGTAAACAGACTAAGGGATTCAAATTTGAGATTTAAAAAATGGAAAATGTGTGTTTTGTACAATGAAACCCATCTTGGCCTACCTCAAACTATTTGCAATACCAATATACATCGAGTGTGAGAATTGTGGCCTCATTTAGACAAAGTATGATTTGGGGGAAGCTGTTTTGGGAAGGGCTTATTGTGGAAAACCATGCACCTTCATAGCTACTAGGTGATTTGAGAAGTGGCAATTTGTGGTAAAACTTGATTTATCTATGATTTATCTATGATTTGAGAAGTGGCAATTTGTGGTAAAGACTCCATGAGTAAGTGCCACTCTTTTTCGAATTTTTTTGCACATTAAATGACTCATTTAACTAGTTAATCCCATTTGTTGACTCTCTGTTGACCAGCCACTTGAGGGTAAAACTGAGTATATTGCACTAGCCAGTATTAGCACTCGAGGGGAAATTGAGCACACAAAAAATGCTAGTATAAGACTCGAGGGTATACCTGAGTATATCTAAATTTCCAGGGTTAGACTCGAGGACACGTGCAATTGTTGACGCGTAGACGCGGGTCGCGGTGGAGAAGTCGAGACGTGCAATCGTGGACGCGTGTCGCATTGCGAAGTCCAAGACGTGCAGACGTGCACCTGTGCACGCGTAGGACGCGGGTCGCATTAACCACCCCTCGCCTTTATAGACGCCTCCTCGCACTCTCTCTGTCACTCTCACTCGCTCACGCATCGCCAACTCTCTCACGTCCCATCATCTTCTCCAAAGCAAAAAACCCTCTCTCTCTCCCTCTTCCTCTTCCTCCGCCGGAGAGATGGACAAGGAGAATGCCAATCCCATCGTCGAGGTTGGCTCAAAGCGCGACGCCTCCATCTTCGGCGCCGTCCCCTCTACGGACGACGACGCCGCCGCCGTCGTCGCCGGTGCATCGGAGGCTGCGCCGCCGGTGGCGGTCGGATCCCGGCGGGATGGGACCCCTACGACCCCGTGCCGTACGTCCCGCCCCCGAACCCCTACGACACCTCCCTGGAGGACCCATGGAACGAGGTAACTACGGTTTGCTTCCTTTTTTGTTCCCCATTCCTTTTTGAACCCTATTTTTGCTGGTGTAGATGGATCTGTAGATGGATGAGTATTGGGCTAATATTTGCGCCGATTTTATTCCATTTTGTTTTGATCACTTCTTGATTTCGTTTAAGATTTGGGGTTCGGCTGTTCGGTTAATTTATGCAAGTAATATTGGATCTCAATCGGTTAATTTATGCAAGTAATCATGGGATCTCAATCGGTTATTTTATGCACTAATCAAAAGATATCAACCGTTTAATTTTGCAAATAATCTCGAATGTGTTCAAGTTCAGATCTAGTTCAGATCTAGAATCTGTTTCTTTGCCTATGATGAATGGTTGGGCACAAATTTTTACAGGGAGGGTTCAGCGAACCATTGCTGTGTACAAATCTGTTGTGCATGAGCTTTCGTTCGCTAACTCCTTCCCTATAGATATATAATCATGTCCACTCTAACTGAGGCTGACTCTGTTTTTCTTAACTTTGTTATCATGTACGTTAGTCATCGTTGCAACTCATTCACTAGTTTCTCGTTTGATATGGATCGGATGTACGGCGGCGACGTCGGCGAGCGAAGAGGAGGAGGACGTCAAGACTCGCCGAGTCTTTGCGGAGGCTGCAGGGTCGGCGATACATCTCCTACTTCGCCAAGGAGGTGTACGGGTGCCCCTTCGCACCGGGAGACTCGGCGCCACGGACTTCAAGCTGCCTCGTCACGCATGCGAGAACATCGGCAACACCTTCCCCAAAGTCGGCACGACGGTGAACGTCCACTCCTTCCGCGCCAAGCACGGGCGCTCGGCATGCACCTCCGCGGCTTGCGGCGGGTGGAGATCTCCGCCGGGCGCATGCCTCCGCTCAAGCCCAAGGCTCCCAAGGGGAGCAAGAGCAACAAGTGGAGGCGGAGCCGGATGGGGTAGGCGGAGTCTCGGACGTGTCTGCTGCTGCTGCTTGCCTCCTAGTTTGTTGTTGGGATCCCTTTGTTGTTAGCTAGGGATCCCTTGTTGTTATGTTAGTATGATGGTGCTTGTGAAGAACTCATTACTATGTTGGCTGCTTGTGTATGCAGCCTATTATCTATCCATATTATCTAGGGATTATCTATCCCTAGTCTACTATATTTTGTTGGCCGTACTTAGTTTTCTTGATTTACTATGACTTGTGAATTTATCGTACATTATCGTGGAGATTTGCTTCTAGATTTAACTACATACATATGGACCGAGAGGAGTACTAGATTTGCTGCCATATTGGGCAAACAACGAGGGCCAAAAGACACAAATAATTGAAGAAAGTCAGAAATGCAAGCTTCTCTAGATTTTATACTAATTTGGTGAAAAGGACAGAGAGAAAGAGGGGAAAAAGGTGCACTTAATAATGCCAATTTTAGGCCGAGAGAGACAGAACCCAGCTCCTGCTCACGTGCAACCAAACGCTTCTCGTCCTGTCCCACGCGGTCCCTTTCTACCAGACCCACGCGACGCGGCCCCACAAGACGCGGCCCCACACGTGACAGAACTGTCAACTAAACGGGAATCCTGCCGTCGAGTCGCATACACGGGTTTCAAACAAGGGCTTGGGGAAAACTGGTGAAAAACTAAGGAGCTGGGGAAAACTGAGTACAACTAAGGACCTGAGGGCACGAAAATAGAATTCCCTTAGCAATAATGGTGTTCAAAGAGTTCATGCTAATAACATTGCTACAACTATTTTGCAAACAAAGTTCCATGGGTTTTTAATTTTCTCTTCAAACACATCATGTCCTAATTCAAGATAAAGTTCATAAAGATCTCTAATTTTTTTGTTGTTTTCCATTATGCCTAACTAGTGAAAATAAAAACAAGTACAGGACTAGACATGATAACAAAATAAATTAAATGAAAGTAACTAATTTTTTTTGTGTTTTTGATATAGAACTAGTAAATAAGACAGAAAGTAAAGTAACTAATTTTGTTTTTTGTTTTTAATATGAAGCAATAAAGTAAAGTAAAGCAATACAAAAACAAAGTAAAGAGATTGGATGTGGAGACTCCCCTTGCAGCGTGTCTTGATCTCCCCGGCAACGGCGCCAGAAAAAGTGCTTGATGCGCGTAGATGTACACGTCCGTTGGGAACCCCAAGAGGAAGGTATGATGCTCACAGCGGCAATTTTTTCCTCAGAAAGAAACCAAGGTTATCGAACCAGTAGGAGCCAAGAAGCACGTGAAGGTTGTTGGTGGAGGAGTGTAGTACGGCGCAACACCAGTGAAACCGGCGCCAACGTGGAACCTGCACAACACAATCAAAGTACTTTGCCCCAACGTAACAGTGAGGTTGTCAATCTCACCGGCTTGCTGAAAACAAAGGATTAAATTTATCGAGTGGAAGATGGTGTTTGTTTGCAAAGAACAGTAAGAACAGTAGAAGGTATTCAGATGTAAAAGAATGAACCGGGGTCCACTGTTCACTAGTGGTGTCTCTCCAATAAGATAACTAACATGCTGGGTGAACAAATTACAGGCGGGCAATTGACAAATAAATATTCAATACATATCAATGATGGTTACTATGTGATTTAATCAGGGCATTACGACAAAGTACATAGACCGCTATCCAGCATGCATCTATGCCTAAATAATCCACCTTCAGGTTATCATCCGAACCCCTTCCAGTATTAAGTTGTAAACAACAGATAATTGCATTAAGTATGGTGCGTAATGTAATCAACACAAATATCCTTAGACAAAGCATCAATGTTTTATCCCTAGTAGCAACAGCACATCCACAACCTTAAAACCTTCTGTCACGATCCCAGATTCAATGGAGGCATGAACCCACTATCGAGCATAAATAGGAGTTACAAGTATCAACTTGGCCAGAGCCTCTACTAGCAACGGAGAGCATGCAAGAACATAAACAACACATATATGATAGATTGATAATCAACTTAACATAATATTCTATATTCATCGGATCCCGCCAAACACAACATGTAGCATTACAAATAGATGATCTTGATCATGTTAGGCAGCTCACAAGATCTAAACAATGATAGCACAAGCGGAGAAGACAACCATCTAGCTACTGCTATGGACCCATAGTCCAAGGATGAACTACTCACGCATCAATCCGGAGGCGGGCATGATGATGTAGAGCCCCTCCGGTGATGATTCCCCTCTCCGGCAGGGTGCCGGAGAGCGATCTCCTGAATCCCCCGAGATGGGATTCGCGGCGGCGGCGTCTCTGGAAGGTTTTCCGTATCGTGGCTCTCGGTACAGGGGGTTTCGCGACGAAGGCTATTTGTAGGCGGAAGGGTAGGTCAGGGGGCGGCGCGAGGGGCCCAGACCACAGGGCCGCGCCGCCCTATGGTTTGGCCACCTCGTGGCCCCACTTCGTTATCCCTCCGGTCTTCTGGAAGCTTCATGGAAAAATAGGACCCTGGGCGTTGATTTCGTCCAATTCCGAGAATATTTCCTTACTAGGATTTCTGAAACCAAAAACAGCAGAAAACAACAACTGACACTTCGGCATCTTGTTAATAGGTTAGTGCCGGAAAATGTATAATAATGCTGTAAAGTATGCATAAATCATTCAAGTATTGTCATAAAAGTAGCATGGAACATAAGAAATTATAGATACGTTTGAGACGTATCAACCGCCGCCATGAGAATCCTTGCATACGGAGCACCTGCTGATACACAAGACGACTACCTTCGCATGAGTGAGTCTACTGCCATTGAGTGCATGTACAAGCTTTTCCGAGCTGTGGTGAGAAAGTGAAAGATCGAGATGTCGCCTAGAGGGGGGGGTGAATAGGCAATTAAAAACTCTTACGGATTTGTCTTGTATAAATGCGGAATTAAACTATTGTTTAGTTTACAAGCACAAACCCTAGATATGCTAAGCTCAACTAAGTGTAATAATAATAACTAGAGCTAAGCAAGATAGGCACAAGATATATGTAGCACAAGTGATAGCAAGATATATGTACTTCAAGCACGATGGCTATCACAAGGAAAGAGAGCTCGGGTATAGAAATAACCGAGGCACACGGAGACAAGGATGTATTCCCGTGTTCCCTTCCTTTGCAAGAAGGTACGTCACGTTTGGAGTAGTGGAGGTCCCACGAAGGATTCCCCGCGCCACGAAGGCTCACCCTATTCTCCGAACCACACCCACGAAGGATAATGGCCCTTTCCTTATGGTTAGCTTTTCCTCCGCTCCGGAGATGGCAAGCTCCACAACCACTTCACAAGCTCCACGAAGGGGAAGCCCGGGCCTCTTCACAATCTTCTTGAAGAGATCACCGGAGCACCAAGCACCAAGCCAACTAGGAGGTTTCCCTCCAAGAGTAACAAGCTCACGGTCTCTCACTCGAACTAATCGTGGTGGAGATCTCAACACTATGCAATGATGCAAAGCAAGAACACTAGAGGTGTTCAAGTCCTTCACTCTCAAATCCCACCCAAACAACAAATGCTAGGATGACATTGGAGAGGAAGAACAATGGGGAAAGTCAACAAAAGACTCCAAGATCTAGATCCCAAGAGTTCCCCTCACTTAGAGGAGAAATGGATTGGTGGAGGTTGTAGATCTAGATCTCCTCTCTTAGATCCCTCAAGAATGAGCAAGACTCATGGGAGGGAACAAGAGAGAGAGCAAGTTCTTCAAAGGCAACAATGGAGGAGAGAGAATAAGAAGAACTGACTCAAAGGTGGAAGAAGGGCTATTTATAGCCCAAGAGAAAATATAACCGTTGGGGAAAAGTTGGGCTGAGTCAACCATCGAGGAGGCCGGTCAACCGGGCCTGAGGCCGGGCCGTCCGGCCCAGGGCCCGGTCAGACCGGGACACAGACCGGACCAGCCGGTCCAAACCGGTCGGCAGGCCGGACCCCGACCGGGGTCACTTTGTATCGTCCAGGAGGTCACCCGGTTGGCGCCCGGTTGGCGACCGGTTGGCAACCGGTCGACCGGACAGCACGCCGGGCCCGCCGGTCTGTAGGCCGGCTGACCGGGCGGCAGACCGGAACCGGCCGGCGCATGGGCAGGTCCGACCGGGTCCCTGACCGGGTGAGCCCGAAAACATGTTATACAAAAACTGTGATAACTTTTGTGTCCGGACCCCGATTGACATGAAACCAATTTTGTTGGAAATATGGAGACTCCTCATAGAACTTTTTAGATGATTTTAGAGAGGGAGTCTCCCACCGTCAAGAAACGGTGAAGACGTCCAAACTCGAAAACGCAATAGAAGATGCATCCGGATTCCGTTTTCGATGAACTTGGGCTTGTTGTAAAGCTAGCAACAAGCTCAAGAACCTCACATGAGAGAAACACCAAGAAGAAATAAGGATATGCAAAGTATGCAAAGGATTGAGCTCCCTAAGACGATGCGATCAAGTTACTCAACCGAAAGCCCCTCTTAATAGTGCGGCTATCTATCCTATAATCCGGTCTCCCAACATCCACCTTGAGACCGGTAAAAGGAAAACCTAGCAAGGCCATACCTTTGCCTTGCGCATCCCGCTCGATCTTGATGATAACTCTTCAAGCTTCACTCAAGTCGGAATGCCTCACTTGATCAATGTTGCTTTGTGAAGACTCACAAATGCTCCCCCATACACTATGATGGGAAAGCCCAATTGATGCACATCTTCACATGTCCATTAACACCAAATGGACGACAAGCTTCAAGCATGTGATCCACTCAAGATGCTCATCTTGAACTTGCCCAACTCAACCTTGTATCTTCTCACACTCACTTAAGATAGAGCATGGCTAATATTGAGTTCCACATAAGAACTCCATCTTAATTTCTTCTTCTTGATCATATCACATATATATCTTCATACCGATGATCTTGATGCCAATACACAAGGTATACCTTTATCTTCATGGCATCCATATTTGAATCCAACACATGGAGTACAAGTAATACCTATGGAATATTTCTTCATATAAACTCAATGAAAACATTAGTCCATAGGGGTTGTCATTAATTGCCAAAACCACACATGGGGGCAATGTACCCTTACAGAAAGTTTGGCAAATACTACTTGAGAGGGCCAACTAAAGAAGAGACTGCAAGGATCATGGCACAAAATGTTGCGAGAGAATTCCCTGAAATGCTTGGAAGCATCGATTGTATGCAATGGTCATGGAAGAACTACCCGTTTGCCTGGCAAGGTATATACAAAGGCCGTTATGGATATTGCAGTGTGGTGCTTGAAGCTGTGGCAGATTATGACCTGTGGATTTGGCATTCTTTCTTTGGCATGGCGGGATCACACTATGACATCAACGTGTTGCAACAGTCTTCGGTGTTCAGAAAACTAGTGGAAAATCATGCTCCACCATGCTACTATGAGATCAATGGCCACCAATATACCAAAGGCTATTATCTAGCCGATGGTATATATTCAAAATGGGCCATTTTTGTCAAAACAATCTCGGCTCCATCAGGTCTGAAGAATTGCCAATTTGCTTCACGACAGGAGGCTTGCAGGAAGAATGTCGAGCGGGTATTTGGTGTGCTTGAAGCTCAATTTGCAATTGTCCGGTACCCTCCTCTAAGCTGGTCTCATGACCAAATGCGGGAGGTGATGCAGGCTTGTGTGATCATGCACAACATGATCATCGAGGATGACCGCAAGAATCATGGCAAGGGACATGGTGGTCCCTATGAGTGTCAGGGCCCTCTTGCGGAGGTTGATCATGAGTTGCCTGCGGAATTTGCTGATTTTCTCGTCATGCACTCAGAGATCCGTGATAGCAATGTTCACGAGCAACTTCAAAATGATCTCGTTGAGCATATGCGGAGGATCAAAGGATTATCAGCAAATGCCATGGCACCTTGATCTAGCCCCATTTATTACATTTGTTTAGTTGTTTTATTGTTTGTTGTATTTTAATTTGAAAACAATCTCGGCAAACATATTTATTTGTATGCTATATTTAATAAATGGTTGTGTTTTCGAAAACCCTATAAAAAAGTTTGGGGGACGCGACTGGGGAGCGATGTCCCCAGAACGCGGCACGAACAAAACACGTCCCCCAAACGCTCGATCCGGTGCCGTTTGGGGGACGCTTTGGGGAACGTGGTTGGAGATGCTCTAACATGTTTAGGGCATGGCCAACGCTCCATGCTGGATTACTTCCCTAGCCATCCACGTAGGTTCGGGTGGCCCCAAAGTGGTAATCATATAGCTTGCAGAGCAAAGTAGTCTCCTGCAGGAGATGTTACCTCTTCATAGCAAAAGGTTGGCTAGACAGACGCATGCAAGACTCGAAGGAGGATGACCATGTGAGACAGAGAAAAAGCTGAAACAATATCACAAAAAATGCTGCCACCGTTGGATGGTTGTGATACTTAATAGTTGCTCCATATATTTTAATCTGTATTAAATAATGGGAAAGCAGCATACCACTGCTCCTATAAATCATGCCCCTAGGGCATGGCCAACGCCTAGCTCCAACTTACTGCCATGTCAGACTCGGATGTCAGATCTCAGGTTCGGTAGTCGCTTCGCAGACAAAGTAGTGTCTTGCAGGGGAGGCTGCCTCCTTCGACGTTAATGGAAAGAAAAAGAGCAAAAGTTGTAGAGAGAGAGGAGATCAAGCCTAAAGGTAGAACCAAACGGGACATGCGCACTCACATGGAGAAGCAACAGAATATTGGTAGAGAAAAGGTGGGTCCCAAGTGAAGTAGTGGCTTCCGCCGTGAGAGTTTTGTTTCAACTACTACTTCATTTTTATTTATTATTCTTTTAGACATGGAGCGACATCAAGCGTATGCCATCATAGCTCATGCCCTTAGCTACCTAGGAGGCTCACCGGCGGGAAAAAGGTGCAGTGGGCATTATAAAGTATAAACACGAAACCACCAACCTATCTTATTTCTACTCTTTCTCTGAGTCACATCCAACACCCTAGAAACAAAACAAAAGACACATTCAGAAACACCATGTACCAGGGTGAGCAGAGAAATATATACATCGCAGAAATATATACGTCATGTAACCATAAACTAATGTACATAAAAAATTGGAGCTAGATGTAAGCTCTTTTACGTCTACATACAAGCTTTTTTTGCATGCATATACAAGATAATATACATCTATACATCTAACTAGCAGGTAAAAGACACTATACTACTAGGTACTAGCTAAAATATACATCTAGATATATGATTTTTTACATCTAGATAAAATCTATTATACATCTAACCACAAACTTATACATCAAAGATCTAACTAGCAGGTAAAAAGATACATCATAGTAGCCTAAATATGAATCTAGATATATGCTACTACATCTGTCCATAATTGGATGTCTCAGCTTTATCAAAATATATATGTATTTAGACGTGTTTGTGTTTAGATACATGCAAATTGTGATGTGTGAGTATTTTACATCTAGATATCAGCATTTTATGTGCATATAGAAGCTAACATTAGAAACTAAGATGGATCCAGTATAAACAGAACATACATCCACCTAGTCCTGATATACACATATGTATAAGACAAGTTACACTGAGATAGAAGGTAATATACATCTACAAATAGGAGCTACCATCTCACAGATACGTAATATACATCTATAAATGAACTGATATAGATTTATAAAAAACGACCCCTTACGGGTGCACACTGCAATTGAAGCAAACTACCACTTATATTCAATGCTTACATACATGGCAAAGAAAAGCAAAACACAACAGTAGTTAAAATGAGATAACATGGATAACAGAGGATAAACAACAGGTAATACAACAAAGTAACTTCTCCTTGCTGAATCCAACAAGCCTGTGTTATTGCAGCAAACATTTGTTCATCAGTTTGCAAGGTAGAAACCACATATGCATCACTAGATGCAGAAATCACGGCCCATGCCCACAAAAAATTAAAACTACATCAAATATCTAGCTCAATAACAACAGGATCATAAGCAAAATTGTGAAGAACTAGTATGATTTCTCATACTCGCCTTAGTAACAAATGGAACCATAGCTTGACGGGAATGAAGGGAAACCGCCCTCTTGCCCTACTGTAGTGTGCGCCTCTCGTCGTCGTTATCGCGGGATGAGGAGAACCGTCCCACAACCAGATCCTCTTCCATCGTGTCCGTGCTCCCACCATGCGACCAACGTTGCATCCACCACATCCACTACCGAGCTTGGGTTCCCCTATCGAGGTGCATCAGCGGTGTGATGGACCTGGAGGAGGTGCGACTCGGTGGGAAATCAATGGAGGAGTTCGATACGGTGTCATGCCAGTGAGAGGGGGGCGGCGGAAGCGGCCGGAGCCGGCCAGAAGCGGTGGCGCGTGGCATCCGGACTTCGCTTGTGAAGCAGTAACAGGGAACAGAGTGGCTTGTGAAGCAGTAACAGGGAACAGAGTGGAAGCATGCGATGGGGAGGCGCGGGTGGTGCTGGGTGTGGTGGATGGCGGCGCCAACGAGGTAGGGGCCAGGATCAAAGCAACAGGTACAGAGGATTTGGGAGAAAAAGCAAATGGGTGATACGCTCTCTCTCCGTGGGCGGAGGCACCGAGAAATGTCGTTGACTTGTGGCTAATGGTGGGGGATGGCGCTATCGTGAGGTACGCAGAGTGAGTACAGGATAAGTGAAGTTTGTGGTCAGCCAGGATAACCTCAAAATCACGAGTACTTGTTTTTCAGTAGGGTAGAAAACAAATTCAAGACGACAGGGCAAATAACCAGCAGATTATCAGTGCATCCCAATATCAACTTAAATAAGTACGTTGTCTGCCCGCGTCTTCCATACAAAGCATGACATAACGAGTGTATGAAGGAAAGGAAATCGTCGGTAAGTTAATGGTACAGCAACAGGATCTAGCTATATAAATCATCATCCTCCGCCGCAGCGGCTGATGACGCAAAAGGATCTGCAGCAGCGGCTGCGCCTGAAGCAGGAGCGTCAGGGAACCGGAACTCGCTGCCAAATCCACGGGATTGCTGCAGAGTCTGGGCAAAGGCCTGGTACTTCCGGATGTCGGCGTCGCTCACACTACGGCGCGCATACTTCATCGACTCTTCAAAGTGAGCAGCCCTGATCTCAGCAATCTCATCAGTCTCGTCTTCCTCCATGGCTTCAGGGTTGTCCTTCTTCCGCCTCTCCCTTTCGATGTCCTGCAAAGGTGAGTTCCATTCATAAGATCACAGGTATAAAGTCAGTAGAATTTGTTCACCAGAAGGTGCAGCACTGCCAGATCAATTCAAAGTAAATTGCTGGTACCTTTTCGATGTTTTCCCTGATGGCATATTTGCAAGAACGCTGGCAAATTTCAGTGATATCAGCACCACTGAACCCTTGGGTGTACTTGGCGAGAGCGTCCAGATCAACATCCTTGGCCACAGGGGACTTCCTGAGGCAAGCCTTGAAGATCTGGAGCCTCGACTCAACATCAGGAAGAGGGATGTAGATAAGCTGATCAAGGCGCCCTGGCCTAAGCAGCGCAGGGTCAATGATGTCAGGCCTGTTGGTGGCACCGATGATGAACACAGTTTTCTTGGCGTTCATGCCATCCATCTCAGTCAGGAGCTGGTTGAGGACTCTATCAGCAGCACCTCCAGCATCCCCAACACTGCTTCCTCTCTGCAATATGGTTCAGAGATATCAGCAAATAAGAAATACAGACAAGTAACACTCACTCAGTGGCCACAGCAGCACATACATAAGAGAAAAAAAGAGAGACTGACCTGGGTAGCAATCGAGTCAAGCTCATCAAAGAAGAGGACACATGGCGCTGACCCCCTAGCCTTGTCAAAGATCTCACGCACATTAGCCTCACTCTCTCCAAACCACATGGTAAGCAGCTCAGGTCCCTTGATACTGATGAAGTTAGCCTGGCACTCATTAGCAATTGCCTTCGCCAACAGGGTTTTACCACAACCAGGAGGGCCGTAGAACAAAACACCTTTGGAAGGAGACATGCCAAACTTCTCGAATTTCTCTGGATGCTCCACAGGGTATTGGACGGTCTGCAAGAATTTCATTTATGTTATACACCAAGTTACAGCTATAACAAAATAGCTTCAGAGTAGAGATAAAGGAAAGGACGATAAATACCTCCTGCAACTCCCTCTTGACATTCTCCAGACCACCAATATCTTCCCAAGAGACATTGGGGACTTCAACAACCTGATTTTCAAAAGATAGGTAAGAACTACAGAACATGTGCAAAACAGCCATACATATGTAAAAAAATCCGAGACAGGAAATAGAACCAAAGAGATACTCACAGTTTCACGGAGAGCAGATGGGTTGCTTGTTGTTAATGCAGTCTTGAAATGGTCGTTCGTCACAGCCATTGAGTTCAGAATCTCAGCATCAATGGTCTCATCATCAAGATCTATAATATCCATTTTCTCACGAATGCACTGGAGAGCAGCCTCAGTGCAAAGAGCAGCGAGATCAGCACCAACATACCCATGGGTGTCTCTTGAAATGTGTTCCAGTTCAACCTGCAATACAATTACAGAGGTCAATCATGGAAAGGTTCCATCAAATGAGCAATTATCTAGAAAACCATGAAATTCAAAAACTATTATCAAAGATTGCTCACATCCTCAGCCAACTTCATGTTTTTGGTGTGAATCCGGAGAACTTCCAGGCGCCCAACTTCATCAGGGACACCAATGTCAATCTCCCGATCAAATCTACCGAATCTTCTGAGGGCAGGATCAATACTGTTTGGGCGGTTTGTAGCGCCCATAACAATAACATGTGCACGGGACTTGAGCCCATCCATAAGAGTCAACAGCTGTGAAACAATACGCCTCTCAACCTCTCCATTGGTCTTTTCTCTCTTTGGGGCAATCGAATCAATCTCATCAATGAAAATGATTGATGGTGCATTCTTCTCAGCTTCTTCAAATGCCTTCCTGAGATTGCTCTCACTTTCTCCTGCTAGCTTGGACATAATTTCTGGGCCATTAATCAGAAAGAAGAATGCACCAGTTTCATTAGCAACAGCTCTAGCGATAAGGGTCTTGCCAGAGCCAGGTGGTCCAAACAGCAATATGCCCTTAGGAGGCTTCACGCCAATAGACTTGAAGAGCTGAGGATGACGCAGTGGGAGTTCAACCAGTTCTCTGATCTGGGCCATTTGCTTCCTAACTCCACCAACATCATCATAGCCAACCTCATCAAGCCTTTCCTCGTCCTCCCTCTTAATAGGCTCACCATCACAGAATATCTCAGTGTCAGGTGCAACGATGCAATACTCTGCAGGGTCAGTCTCTATAACTTTGAATTCCACACTCCTCATTCCACCCCTCACAAGGAAAAGGTCTCCCTTTCTCAAAGGGCGGTAAGCTTCAAGGAAGTATGCTGAAAAGACCCAGATGAATACAAGACTAGTTGAAGGGACTGGATGCAATCAAAGAGACTAGAAAATTGCAAATAGTGTAGCATAAAGTATATCAAAATTTTCTAATATATATAGTTTGGCAGCAATCTCACTACAAACTTGATTGTTGTGGTGATAGTTGAGATGATAGACTACAATGCCACATTATGAGAAAATTTAGCAGTACTATACTACACAAGTTGAGAAATAAGTAAAGTTATCTCTGCACTCATTAACAGACTTGTAAACAGCTTCAATTGAATAACCCAGATAGTATGATAATGTTACACAAAAGTATTGGAGGTTAACTAACTTAGGCCCTGACAAAAGAAAAGCAGAAATATATGTCTTTAAGGTTGTGTATCTTGGTGATAAAGAAAACTCACGCTTCAAGAAGGCATCAAACAAGTTCCCAGTAATGCCTTCAACCGTGTCATCAATAGGAAGAATGTGCACACGCTTCCCGTACTTGACATCTGGGCATTGATGGACAGACACCACGTCGCCAAGTCTCACTCTCAAGTTCTTCCTGACGGTCTTGTTCATCCTGACCTTTGGCTCCTCACATGTGTCGTCTGCAAGCACAATGCAGATTGTGTCCTTTCTCTTCTTACCCTGCAAGACAGTGATGAGAAAAGTTAGCGGGCACTAATTAGGAACTGCCTAGCATGCAGACAGAGGAATTATGACAAAGGGGCCAGTACAGAGAAGCATCCATAAATCAACAAACATGCCCCACTACACGTCTGGGGCAATGGATGGAACCATTAAGACAGAATAATTGTTGCACTACCCACTGCAGTAAGAATTGCAGAGCACGATGAACACTGAAACACCTAAATTGCGAAATAAAATTCATGTCTGCAGTGACAACACAAATCAAGAATATTTGCAGACGCTATTAGGAGAAACAAGAAAGCTTTAGTTTTTTTAACTTCTATCTCGGTTATCTAGTTTCACAAGTCAGGTTGCATAGTTACTTGTACCCTACATGGTGAATAATTTACCTAAGAAAGATAAAGATATACAGTTACCCAGAGCACAGTTTGAAACTTAGTAGATCGGTTACTTGGTCTGACCAGAGCTAATGAGCTAGGTTATGCGCTAAGGTGGAGTCTCTACCAAGGAAACCATGTACAAATAACTGAAGTGCCCCCCACCGTAAAATCCCTACAACAACTTTGTAACCCAGAACAAACTGCAATCTTGAGACGGACCTCTGAATCTAAGACCTTTTCGCCACAACAAGGTAGTAATCAGTAGACCTAGCCATCATCAAGCAGATCCCTAACAATCCCACGGCAAAGACTAAATTTTCCACCAGCCAAAGCGAACAGGGGCGGCCAAACCGAGAAAAGCTACGGTTTTTCCTACAGATTCGCGGCCTAGGCTCTTAACCCGCACCACCAGCCACCTGCATCACTCTAAACGACACCGGAATCCCTAGATCGGCGGCGTAATCAACAACCTAGGCCGTCGGATTTGGACCTGGAGAGAGAGAGGGGGAGTAAGGAGCGCGGGCGGGGGATACCTTGAGGAGGACGGTGTCGCCGCGGAAGAGCTGGAGGCGCTCCATGGTGTCGGGGTGGAGCGCGACGACGGAGTTGTCGTCATTGGTGGCCTCGTCGACGACGAGGCGGTTGGGCGACTTCTTCCTCTCGAGGATCGCCGTCGAGTAGTCCTTCTTCGCCCCCTTCCTGCAGACCAAACCGCCGACCCGGGTCAGATAAATCAAGAAAGAGATCCACAGTCGTCGGTCCGCCAGATCGGGAGCGGCGGGGGGCAGATCGGGGCGCGGGGACTTACGGATCGGAGGAGGAGGCCTCGCCCTGCGGGGTCGGGGTGGCCATGGTCGCGGGGTCGCCGGCGGCGGGCGGCGGGGCTAGGTTTCGGCGGCTCCGGGTGGTAGTTGCGGGGAGCGGTGGAGATATTGTTCCGCCGTGCGAAGAAAAAGTGAGGAGGCAGGCCGGGGGATTAGTTTACCTATATAGCTTCTTTCTTGGAAGAGGGGTTTGGGATTCACCCCGGCTCGGGGAACGAGTTCTACACGGAGTCGATGACGTGCGGGGCCGGGACTCTTCGTGGCCCACCGGTCAGTGAGGTGGGGTTCTGTGCGGGCTCGGAGTCCCGATCGGGGAGCGTTCGGGTGGGGTACACGTGGAAGGCTCTAGAAGGTGTGCTCGTCTCGACTCGACTCGTGTGTGTAAAGAAGGAAATAGTTGTTGGATCGGGGTCGGATGGAAGATGATCTCCCTTCACAAGTTTGGTATCTTCACGACGAAGGATAGCTTGTAACCGTGCTGTTCGTGGAATCGAATTGTCTTTCCGTTTTTTATCCATCATCAGTGTTTGGATCCATGTATGTTTAGACAAAACTGAGTCAATTATTTGGAACTTGATAGTACAATTATTTGGGACAGAGAGAATACTCCGGTTACCACGGAATACATGAACTGGACAACAGGATTCGTAGAAGAAGCCAAGAAATTTTTTTTTTTTTTGAAAATAACCACCATATATTAAGCACGCAAGCCCGCCTCATTAAAAACCTTCCAGTCCCCTTCGGTACCCTGGAAGGAAAAGAGTGCGTCTGAAAACTTGCGGCTATTAGAAGACAAAGTCAAGTTACATCAAGGGCGATCAGCTCCAACACGCAGGGAGGAGCTGCATCAAAAAGTAAACCAGAAAACCCTGACTTGCCTAACTGAGCTAGAACATGGGCTACACCATTACACACCCTATCAATTTTAGAGATCGAGATATCCTGATAAATATGTAACAACTCTCGGGCTTCAGCCATTAGAGCCCATCCTCCTGAATGGTCATCCATGGAGCCAGAGATAGTTTGAACAATACGAAGACAATCAGATTCCAGGATCGCAGGCCAGCGACCCAAATCTATCAAATGCTTCAAACCAGCTAACAAGGCCAGCAATTCCGCTTGTTCAGCAGTGGCACATGCAGTAACAAATCTCCATTCAGATAAGATAGTCCTTCCACTACTGTCTCTAATAATAATTCCAAGGCCAGCCGTCTTTGATGTACTGTCCCATCCAGCATCCACATTGGCTTTCACAAAACCCTCCGACGGGGCTGTCCACGAGGTAATACCCAGAGGACCCGCATTAGATATAGGAGCCGAAGTGTCAATAGAAGTCTGAGTGAAGGATAGATGATAGCTAACAAGATAGGATACCGAGGCAGAAATCGAAGCTTTACCGTCTCCATGAACCACGTTATTTCTGTGGTGCCAAACCCGCCATAGCAAAAAGATAACCTTAGACCTCATAGATTTTGAAATACCCTCCAAGAGATGAAGTAGCCATTCTTTCCCCGTATATTGGAATGACTCCTCAGGTGGGAGATGCCAGTGGCTTCTCAGTTCATGTCGCAGAGCTCTAGCAAGGGTGCAACGAACAAGAGCATGGAAACCATCCTCTACCTCGCAACCGCAGATAGCACAGACCGGGGTGACCGATGGCATTCGCCGGTGTAGACCAGAACGGACAGCCAAGGTGGCAGTAGCCGCCTTCCAGGCAAAGATGCGAACCTTTTGGGGTACTTCCGCCTTCCAAATTAGATTCCAAATGCCACGTTCGCCCACTGATTCCGATGAACTTTGTCCTGGGTTCACACTCAAGAGAGCTGATTGCATGCCTAGGCGATACGCCGATCTGACAGAGAACGAGCCGTTACTTTCGCCGCTCCAAGCAACAAAATCCTCACATGCCCTAGCAGGGATCTTGATCGATAGGATAGTTTCAGCATCCCATGGGTAAAAAATTGCGCGGATAGTCTGTTCGTCCCAAGTCCTTGAAACAGGATCAATAAGCTCTGATACCCACTTTTTCCTTGAATTACTACGCCGACCATCCACCTTCATAGCATCCTGTCTAGGTAACCAGTTATCACGGAATATTTTCACTTTACTTCCCGATCCAATGCGCCAGATCACACCTTTCTTCAGTAATTCTAAGCCATGTAGAACTCCCTGCCATGTTTGGGATTGATTTTGAATAAAGGCTGTGTCAAGTAAATCCCCTGTAGGATAATACCTAGCTTTAAGCAAACGAGCACACAGGCTATCCGGGTACTGAATTAGCCTCCATGCTTGCCTTGCAAGTAGTGCTTGATTAAAAATACGGAGGTCCCTGAAGCCCATACCGCCACATGATTTTGGTCTTGTAATTTTATCCCAGGACATCCAATGCATTCTTCTTCGGTCCTCCTCATCTCCCCACCAAAAATTCCGAATAATCTGAGACAAATCCTCAATAAGCCCATAGGGAAACTTGAACACTCCCATAGCATATGTAGAGATGGACTGAAGAACTGATTTAATAAGGATTTCCTTTGCACCAGAGGACATGTACTTTTCACACCAATCAGTAGCATGTTTTGAGAATTTTTCTTTTGTAGATTTGAACTTTCCTTTTTTTAATCTCCCTTCAGGAACTGGTAGCCCAAGGTATTTTTCTTCGAAGCAAACAGTATCATACTTCAGGATTCCTTTTAATTCCGATTGCACCTCAGGGGAGCATTTATCTCCGTACATGATTGAACATTTTCCCAAACTCACCAACTGTCCAGTTCCTTGCTCATATTTATCCAGAATAGATTTGATCACCATACCTTGATCAACGGTTCCCTCAAAGAATAACAGACTGTCATCTGCAAACAGCAGATGAGAAATACCTGGAGCTCTTCGGCATATATGAAATTCACGGAGAGCATTGCACTCTATTTCCTTCCTAATCAGGCAGGATAAACCATCAGCCACAAAGAGAAATAAGTATGGAGAAAGAGGATCACCTTGGCGGATACCGCGGGATGGGGTGAAAGGGTCCAACATATTTCCGTTAAAGCGAATCGAGAATCGCACAGTGGTGACACACGCCATCACCCACCGTATCCATTGTCTATGAAAGCCCAACTTCGCTAAAACCCCTTCGAGAAAACTCCAGTCCACTCGATCATACGCCTTGGCTAAATCCAATTTATACGCACAAAAATTCCTCCGTGCCGCTGAACCCGATTGAATAGAATGAATACACTCAAAAGCCATGAGTGCATTATCAGTTATAAGACGTCCAGGGATAAAGGCACTTTGGGTCGGCGAAATTATGTCTTGCAAGATAGGACGAAGCCGATTCACGAGGCACTTAGATATCACTTTGAAGATCACATTACATAAACTTATTGGACGAAAATCCTTCAGTTCCTCTGGGTCATTCTTTTTAGGAATTAAGACAATCGCAGTGTCATTGACCTCTGCAGGCATAATACCATCATGGAAAAAACGCTGCACCGCCTTGACAATATCATCACGCAACAGGCCCCAATTCCGCTGAAGAAAACGTGCAGGAAAACCATCAGGCCCGGGAGCTTTAAGGGGACCAATTTGGAAGAGAGCATCACCGATCTCTTTTTCAGAAAACGGGGCACACAAGTCTGCATTCATGTCATCAGTAATACACCGGTCAAGCAGCCCCGTTATAATATCCGGGTTTATGTTCTCATCTTTAGCGTAGAGGTCTTGGAAAAAATCCCTAGCCATATTCTCCATCTCAACAGTGTCAGACGTCCAAGTACCGTCACTTCTTTTCAGCTTGCGGATACTATTCTTTTTCTTCCTCCAAGATGCTCTTCGGTGGAAGTACTTTGTGTTCTTATCTCCTTCGCGGAGCCAGGCAATACGGGAACGTTGCATCCAGAAAATTTCCTCACGATAGAGGAGTTCATCCATCTCTTTTTCAAGCCCCACCCTCTTAAGAACACTCTCTGCATCATTGAATTGGCGCAGATTATCAAGCAACTCCCTCTTCTTTTCAATCTCTTTTGGTATAGATTTAAACTTCGTGTGCTTCCAGCTATACAGACTAGACATCATCAAGCGGAGAGACGCAGAAACATCCCCCAGATCATTGCACGGGACACGGCGGGACCAGGCTTCCTCTACAGCAGCCGGCAGGGAAGGTTCCCTCTCCCACACAATCTCATATCTTCTCACAGGACGCTCACACCGACAGTTGGTCGCATTTTCGATGGATAGCAGAATAGGGCAGTGGTCCGACCGAGAGGAGGCAATATGCCTCAGCCGATGATCTGGGAACATACGAGACCACTCCGTAGAAGCAACCGCACGGTCAAGCCGGACTCTGACATTGCGATCACCTTTCTGCTTGTTATCAAAAGTCCAGGGGTTGCCCACAAATCCAATATCATATAAGTCACAGTGAGACAGAACTTCTCTGAAATCCATCATAAGTCTCTCAGAGCGGGGGGTACACGAGAAGTGCTCCTCCTGCCACATAGCTTCATTAAAATCGCCCATCATAAGCCAAGGCTTACTAGAATTGTCTTTGATCTGTCGCAACTTAGTCCACATAAGATGACGATCCACTGGTTTCGGTTCTCCGTAGACAAAAGTAGCTCTCCACATGTGATCATAAGGGCCACCGCTAACGTGAACATCAATATGGCGTTTACTGAAAGACAGAAGATCAACAGTAACATCTTCCATCCAATATAGGGCAATGCCGCCTCCTTTTCCATCTCCAGAAACTTGGTAGCAGTGTTTCATACCAATTCTATAGCGGAGATTCTCCACTCTTTCCTTACTCTGCCTCGTCTCGCAGATGAAAACGAGGCTGGGCTTGTAGGTCTGCACTAGGCAGACGAGTTCTTGAACGGTCGCAGCTTGCCCGATGCCACGACCATTCCAGCCTAAGGTCGTCATTGGGCCCGGCGGTCCTCCTCGAGGGAAGCCGCCGATTTTGCCAAATCATTATCAGAAGTGTCAGTCTTCCGTAGCTTAGTACGATCCCGGGGGTTGACGTAGCCTGGAGGTGGAGGTGGGACAGACAAGTCCCCCAATTCAGCGCCAGGAATGGTTGTTCCCGGCCTAGCATCCCCCAGGACCCCCATATCCAGTTGCTTTTTAGCCGCTGCAGCTTCATGATCATTCTTATCTTCATCCATGTGAGCCGTTTTTTCAGGACTTGTTGCAGAATCCTCCAAATCCTCCGTGTTATCTAGAGCAGCATCTTGAGACGAGCGTTTTTTTGCCGAAGTTTTCAGTCCCCCATGGCCAGAGAAACCCCCACGGGTAGGCTCACGAGGGGTACGTCGCTGTTCCATGTTTTGAAGGTTACTTCTCCTAGTGGCAAGCATCCAGCTCCCATATTGAAGATCCTTGGCCTCCCATGCCCCATCACCACACTCCTCGTGGTCATGCCCGAGGAGGCCGCAATGCTTACAGAAATATGGGATTTTTTCATACTTAACCGGCAGCCTCTTTCTCCCTTCTCCTTCAATCATAAGAGATACAAAACGCATCAAAGGTTTGCCAACATCAATTAAAACCCGCAGGCGCACATAATTCCCCTCAAAATACAGCTTTGGATTCATCTGAACCTCTTTAGTCTTGCCAATCTTCCGAGCGAGATCATCTAGGACATTAGTTTTCCGATAAAGCTCTGGGATACCATGAATCTGCGCCCATATATATAAACCATTGAAAGGTATCTTCTCAGGATCCTCTTTGCCATCATAATCCTCGATCAAAACAGCCCAGCCACGAAAGGTCCATGGCCCTTGGTGGACAACTTTCTTCCAATCTCCAAGGCAATGCATCTGGAAGATGAACAGGTTTTCCCCTGCCTCCCTGCAGGTTGGATCCTTGGAGAGATTCCAAATCGCTTTCATCTTGCCAAATAAAGCTTCTGAACTAAACGAACGAGTAGTGTGCACTTTACCGATTGCTAACCAACGAGCGTCCTTCTGGAACTCCTTCACAGCATCAACCGCGATCACCACATCATCCAGTTCATCTTCCCGGAGCTCCAGGTGAGCCAGCATGTCGTCCAGATCCTCTTCTTTCCCCGTCATCGCTGGCGACGAAGAAGAAGCCTGAAGATCCGTCATCGCCGAAACCCTAGATGTACGACCAGGAAGGTATACAAGAGGCGGGGAACACGGAAAGACACAGATGCGGATGCGGGGGTACACAGGCGTGGGATGGGTGGAGAAAGCTCGAAGAATTGATGGGAATCGAAACCGATCTCACGGAGGCGACGGAAATCGCCCACCGGAGCACAAAACCCTAACGAGAGGGTACGGAGCTAAAAATTCTTCTTACTTCTACGGCATGTTGTCTACCTGCTCGGCATGAAGCAATCCTGGTGATGCGCGCAGCGGGGACAAGGGCGACGGGTTTGTTTGATCTCTTCAATCATGGAGCATCATGGTGTCGTCGCGTACGCCCGTGCTAGCTGCTGCGTCCGGACAGGGTTAAGAAGCCAAGAAATTTGGTGTAACATCGTACGAAAAAAGTAAGTTAAATTGCTTGGAAACAATACTCGAATGCCTACGGAATTGCTTTTCTGTTTGGACTCCTTTGGATACACTCTGTTCTAGGTCATAGTGCCGTCAGAAAAAAAAATTACTCCTACGAGACTGTGCTCGAAATCTCGAATAAACCTGTCATATGGTGCAAACAGATGCAATTCGGTCGTATGCTTCTTGTGTTTCACCGGACTCTTCCTCTGAAGCTCATGTGCTCCATAAGTGCTGCTGCCTACAGAAAGCACACAAATTTCCTCTACTCTCTCAGGATTGTTCCGACGAAATCAGTCGTTCAAGCGTAAACAGTACAGGCCATTGACGCGTCACGCTGTCTGCGGATAGCATGGCCAGCAACTTCGCCTTTAGGCTATGTATGATTCGTCTTCGAAAAAACTAAACAAAAGATTCTTTCTGCAGTTAACACGGTTTATAATACAGTTGACACAAAAGCTTTACATTATCCTCTGTTTTCAAGCAATGCCCAGACTCTCGTATGGATTGGCATCAAACTTTACATGGGTGCAGACTTCTGTGTGTGTCACTCGCTCACTCACTCTGCAGTATACACCAGCGCTCATCATCACGACGTTGTTGGCTTGGGTAACCTCTTTGCAATTTCCTGTCCCAGGAACATGATTTCGTTAGGATGGTGTTGACAAAGTGTTCTCGATGGCAGCAGTAATACAGATCCAAAGCGTAAGCGGGGAATTCAACATAAGAGAAGCATTTAAAAATTGCGACAAGCCCCTAGAATTGTTTTGCGTAACTGGCCTCTCGAGAAAGAAAATTAAGATTATAAAAAACAAAATGAGATGGTATGAGTTGATATTGGTTTTTCGATGTAGTTCTGGTCCATGAGATGACTCATCCATAAATGATTTGACAAAATTTCTAAAGTCTAAGGCTTTGAGACATTAGATTTGATTACTTTGTCAAAAAAAAAACACCGCAATTATCACCACAATTGTTAACCAGCTAGTATAACTTATTGACTGATAATCTTCTACATTATGCCTAATAAAGTTGCCAGATGTACTCAGCCGCATACCTCGAATACTTGATTTATATTATCAGCTGTTTTTGCTGACGTCTCCATGAAAAGCATGCTATTCTTCTCCGCATACTCTTGTGCATCCTTCAGAAAGTGCACAAGATCATCAAAACAAAAGTAATCATTGCGACTTCACAATGAAGTACATGCTCATACCTGAGAAGCTACACTTCTACTTTCATGTAGATCAGCTTTGTTACCAACCAGAACCATGATAATACCAGAATTACCATGTTTTTGAAGTTCCTGCAGTATAGGAAATATGAAAGGGAATTTGAATATACGGCAGCCAAAATGAATATAAACAGTGGGATACATAACGGACTTCACAACTCTAATCTGTAAGGTACACTTCGATTATGTTCACAACCAATTCTGTTATGCAGGAATTATCCAGATAGAACATGGTCATCTCCAACATATTTTAAATATATAAGCACTTCAGCAGTCTTAGAGTATTGAGCATAAGAAAATCTAGTACTAAAGGAATGGAAAGCAAAGAACTGAATAAAAGAGAGTTAGCATAGTTCACCTTCACCCAATATTGTGCTTTCTTAAATGATTCTGGATTAGTTATATCATAGGCAATAATAGCAGCAGCAGCTCCCCTGTAATAAAGAGGTGCCAAGGCAGCATACCTGAAATTGACAGGTTATCTTATCAGTCATGACTTCTCAACAACTTGTTAAATACCTATCATTATAAGATGGTTAGAGCAAAAAAAAATGTACCTCTCTTGTCCAGCGGTATCCCAGATTTCAAACTTCACTATTGTCGAATCCTCCAATGCCAATGTTTGCGATAAAAACGATGCACCAACAGTTACCTGAAATTATTTAAAAAATAATAATGGAACTTCTGAAGCAAGAGAAATGCATCCAAGTCAAGTAACATTTCAGTTACCTTGGAAGTCGGATCGAACTGGCCACGAACAAATCGAAGGACGATGCAGCTTTTTCCAACACCCGAGTCCCCGAGCAATACCAGCTGCAACGTGAAGATAATGAGAACATCAAACAGAGCCACTAACCATCATTAGACACGATACATGCATTCAACAGGGCCAGCCATGAAATAAATTACTGGACAGAAGGAAAACAGAGTTTCAAATCGTTCATGTGCATAAATATATCTCCGCTTCTGTTTTTGTCACGCTATCAAAAAGAGTCACATTCCCAGGGTGAACAAAACAGGAGTCTGTTCAAACAACAACACTGTAATTTTGTGAAAAATGATAAAATGTTTCAAACAATGTGATTCTTTGGAGGCTGTCAAAACATGTACAAGCAACAAATGTCAAATGGTATGGTTTACATCTTATGTTTATTGACAATTGTACAGAACGTGCAACCAAAGCTTAATGTGGCACATTGGTCATGGAACATACCTAATTTTAAAAACATCCACGCATAAACACGCTATTTGTATGCACATATAGGTATATCCTGCCCCATGGGGATCAATGCTACCCAGAAAGGTGTTGCACCAATATGAATGTAGATCAAATTAATTGTGGAATAGTTAAAGAACGGGCGCATGAAGCAGCTGGCGGATTCTATTTTATTGGCCACCGAAATATCCAAAATCATCCAGTTAACACCAGATATTCACGCTAAAAAAACACCAGATTTTTATAGACTAAAAATGTTGAGCTGAGCAACAGCATGATTCCCACCTTGTACAACAGAGCTTGTCCATACTAAAATGATTTCCAGTTTCACTTATAAATATAAGACAGAACATATAAATATTACGGTAGGCAACAAGTAGACGATACAAACATCGATGCAATGTATTTCGCTGTATTCTACTGAAGGGGTATATTATATAGTACACATAGAAATAGGTGGACGAAGTTCAGTTGACCTGATAAGCTGGCGCAGAATACTACCAATCCATATACACTAGACCCTAGAGGAATTCTTATCCAGATCAAGAGTGCAGAAGAAAAAGTTAGTACGTTTTGAACGTTGTTCCAAGCTATCATATATCTGAATCTGGCCAGTGGTCTGTCTTCTGTACACTACCAGATGGTGTGGCTTAAATTAATTGTTGGCTCTAATGTCATGCAAGGGGAAACTATGGTTGCAAATACTTGCAATTGCTTGTCCTGATACCGCAAGCAACGACAATATAAGCAGGCGCAGACAGAAGGGGGGGGAGGTACCTTTCTCATGAATTATGCCAAATTTTAGAAACATCCACACATAAACAAGCTAGGACATATAGGCATATCCTGCCCCATGGGGATCAATGCCTACCCAGAAAGGTGTTACACTAATATGTATGTCAGATCAAATTAATAGTGGAATAGTTAAAGAATGGACGCATGAAGCAGCTGACAGATTCTATTTTATAGGCCACAGAAATATCCAAAATCATCCAGTACAACACCAGATATCCTAGAGTAAAAATGTTGAGCTGAGCAACTGCATGATTCCCACCTTGTACAACAGAGCTTGTCCATACTAAAATGATTTCCAGTTTCACTTATAAATATTACGGTAGGCACAAGTAAACGATACAAACATCAATGCAATGTATCTCGCTGTATTTTGCTGAAGGGGTATATAAGTAGTAGTACCCATGGAAATAGGTGGACGAGGTTCAGTTGACCTGTTAGGCCGATGCAGAATACTACCAATTCATATACACTAGACCCTAGAGGAATTCTTATCCACATCACGGTGCAGAAGGAAAATAGTATGTTCTGAATGTTGTTTCCAAGCCATCATATTTCTGAATCTTGCCAATGGTCCGCCTTCTCTAAATCAATTGTTGGCTCTAACGTCATGCAAAGGGAAACTATGGTTGTAAACACTTGCAATTGCTTGTCCTGGTACCGCAAGCAACGACAACATAAGCATGCGGACAGAAGGGGGGAAAGGGTACCTTTGCACGCAACTCGTTTGAGTCTGTAGCAGGAGAGCTGCCGTCGATGTTCCTCAGCCCTCCGGTACTTCCAGCAGCTGCACGCATGACAATACAGTAAGTAGTTGACTAATTCCTCTGCTCCAGCTGCAAGCTCTCGCACTCCATCTGCGGACACGCCGTTCTAACGAATCCTAGAGATTTATTACCGGCAGTTGAAGAGTGTTCTCTACCCTATTAAATTGAGGAAAATATGTGGCCTGACCAATATTAGGAGGCATCAACCCCAGCCGGGAAAACATTAATACCGATCGAGGCTCGAATTAAAGCTACGAACAGCATCAGACATCTATCCTAACACTCGAGGCACGGCAGCCGCAGCAGGCCACTGTCAGACGAAGAACGAATTGCATCGAAAAGATCAAAAGAGGAACGCCAACCAACCTGGCACGGAGGAGGAGCAGCCCATGGCCGGCGCTTCCCGGCGGCGGCGGTGTGGAACGGGGCCTGGGGTCGGGCTAGGGAGGCGGCGATCGGCTGCAGCCGGCGGGGCCGGGGACGGGGAGGGGCCGGATCCGGCGGTTGCGCTGTCCTCGGTTCGCTCGCAGGACTCCAAGGCTCTGCAGGACGTGTTGGTGTCGCGAGAGATGCTTTGCTGCACGGGGAAAGCAAGGCCAAGTCGTTACCTGCCTGGGCTCCGTATGTCAGTCTCATGCTGTGAAAACTCTTTTTTTAGACGTATCACACTTATATTATTTTTTCTTCGAGAAACATAGTATAGACGTAGACGCTCGCAAATACCTACATACACTCACTTCTCTTCTATTAACGTATATACACACACCTTACCCTATAAGCACCTCGGAGAGAGGGGCCCAAAAAGCTCGAAGTCACTACTAAACCTGTGCAAACGCGGTTTTAGAGCATGTCTAACAGACCCCTTAAAAGGAGCAAACCCGTATAATAACCGCCGTTATACGGGTTTCGGCTCTACCCGGCCGTCTAGCACACCCCGTAAAACCGGCCCCCGCATCGATTTTTGCTGTTTTCGATTACGGGGCGGGCTTCCGCCCCCTACTTGTGCGGGGTGGGAGGGGGAATAGAGGGCGAAACCAGTATCCCTTCTTCCACTGCGCGCGAACGGTTTCAACGAAACCCAACCGCTGCCGCCGCCGCTCGATCTCCTCCGCCCCGCCCTTCCCCGCCACGTCGCGGTCGGATCCCGCTGCCATGGATCCTCCGCAAGGTCCGCCATCCGCCGGCGGTCCATCTCCGACGGCCGCGGTGGTTGATGTCCCCGTCGTGGGACCGCCCAACGCCGGCGACGTGTCGGCCATGATCTCCGCCACCATCCCGTCGAAGAGGAAGAGGTTTCCGAAGCAATTCTTCGAAGGCCCTTCGCCGGCCGCAGCCCCGCCGGCGGCCAAGAAAGTGAGGATGAAGACGAAGGCGGCCGGGCGGAGGGGTGCTCCGCAGCCCAAGTTGAAGACCAAGCAGGTCAGCCGCATCGGCCTCGTGCCTCCACCGTCGTCCAAGGCCACGACCCCTCCTCCGTCCGATGCGATGCCCGCGCCGCCGCCACCCACCATGGACGTAGACAAGGTGTTCGACGTTGAGTCCACAACATCATACATGGACATGCTCAACGACTCGGCGGTGGATTTGGACGCCGGCATCGATGGGTTCGATGGAGAGTGCAACGTCGAAGATATTGATGATGAGGAAGAGGATGAGGGTGACGAGGAGGAGGTGGTTGAGGTTGATCCGGCTGCCGCCGGTTCATCATCGACGCCAAAGCCACGCACCGCCAACTACACAGAGATCGAAGACGCTACTTTGGTCCGTGCTTGGAGCAAGGTGGGGATGGATGCGTGCACCGGAGTTGACCAAGGCGGCAAGCGCTATTGGCAGCGCATTGAGGATCTCTACTGTGGTGACCCGGCATACCACTGCATGGTGTAGTATGCAAGTCTGACATAACACCAATGAAACACCGTTCCACTAGTATTACATCGCTCAGAGTGGTACAACAGAAACATATGCGGGTCCAAGGCATGTCTATAGAATTACAACTCCGACTACGTTACGGAATATCGACACAGCCTCCTACTTTACAATGAGGTAAAACTGCAAAATAAACTCCAGAAGAACGACTCGTAGTCTAATCCTATCACGAACTCTACTCGTAGAGTATTAAACTAGCTATAGAGGCTAAGAATAGATTCTAGCTAAATAGGAGCTAAGTTTTGGAAGCTAGTTCCTTTCTATTGCTAATCTAGGTTTTCTCCTTGTTGAGTGTGGTATCCGACTCTCCTGACATGGTCCTATCTCTTGAAGTAGTTTTTGACTCCTCGGCCTTCGAGTTGCACGGTAGATCCTCCTTTGATGCCTCCATACCTAAGCAGGGGATTTAAGAGTGGGATGAGTACGAGCGTACTCAACAAGTTCATTATAGGAAAGAGGTGTTTAATGCACTAGCTATAGCCATAGACCAGAAAGTCATAGGCATGCAAGTTTTTGTAATCATTTCTTCAAAAGGTTGCTTTTATTCTGAAGAGCTATGTCCGTCAGCCTTCACCGGTTGACTAGAACTTCATGGAGTTCCTTTCCTAGTAGCTGTTCGCAGTTCCATATCCCGGAACAGGGAGTGACTGGTCACAGTTCGTTACACTCTGCAGAGGTGTGTTGCTTTACCCATAAGAGATCTTAACCTTGGTGCCAACCGGGGGCGACCCGTCCACACTTCCTTTGGTGTGAGGCCCGGTATAAGTTCTTAGCCGTTCATATTCCTCCGCTACCTCGCACACCCACCCTTTGTTGCATACCCCGACCCTGGGTCCTCGTCGGTCCTCTTACACCAATTAAGGATGGACCCCGACCACGACAACAGCTTTGGGACTCGTTAACCAAACTCCTTCGCCGGTAGCTGCAACCCATCATAGACCACATTACCGTGGGGAATTAGAAGGGGATCCCCACCCTCAAGTTGTTCCGCAAGTCCGCAACCGCTACGGTAAGCACTCGCTGTACCGTGGGGAATTAGAAGGGGCTCCCCACCCTCAAGTTGCTCCGCAAGACACAACCGCTACGGTAGCGAATCCGTTGATGTACGAGAGGTGGAAATACAATTGGCTACTCCGTCCCACTCCGCGATCTTATGGTTAACACGGGTATTACGGCACAAGAATCACTGGACGACATTTGTTGTTTAATCCTAGATGGATATAAACCCTTGCAATGGAACCTCCACCATATCAACACAATCCATGGTTCCATTGCCCACCACATAGTCATATTCATAGTTATGAAAATAGTGATTTTGCTTTTTATGCAATAGTGATAAACATAGTACTTTGCAAGTAATTTGGTAAAAATACTCAAATGACATGAGCAAGCGATGAACTTGCCTTTCTTGACTGCAAGATTATGCAGTCAAGGTCTTCGGTGCGCAATAACTCCAAATTCTGAAATAGCATCATCGTCTGATAAGGACGATGTTTAAAAGATTGGCAAGGATGCAATAATGCGTAAGTATGAGATGCAATCGTTCTAAGCGTGACCTAACCCCGATGATTTAGGATTAGTGAGTGGTAATGATTAGTTCAGGGTGTGTTACACTTTTAGAGTGATTCACAAACAAGGTTCTTATTCAGAGTTGTGTTGTTTTAGAATCATAAGCAAGTGGTAAAATGCATAGTAACAATCATACACACCCAGGGATAATAGTTGTATAATAAGTAAAGAGCAGTTGTCAATTTTAAGTCCTATAGTGCATGGTTGATTATTACTTATTATATAATCCAAAGGAATCACTTTTGAAGAACATGTTCTTAAATAAAGAACAAGTATAACTATTTGGGTTGTGGGTTCTAGGGTTTACTATGGTTTTAAACTAGTTTCCAGAGTAAGGATTAGATGGATCCCAACAATGTTGGATTCATCAACACCTAGGGCTTGTAAGGCTGAGTTAAGCCTAGGCATCTTGAGCAATTTATTATAAATAGTTGCTATCAAGGTTGGTATACCTTGCTGGTGATAGCTGGTTATTGGCTATAGGTCCTATTAGGCAGGGTTGTTGATTACTCTTTATTTTCTTCAAAAGAATAACTTTTGAAGAACATACTTCTTAATTAATAAGAGGTATATCAATGAGGGTTGAGGTGGTGTAGGTTTTATTATGGGATCCACTTAGATTGGTATAGTTGGCTCCTGGATACTATGGTTTATAAGTATCTAATACTAATAGGGTTTAGTGGAATATGATTAGGTGATGCACAATATTTGGCATAGTTGTTATTGGGAGTTCATCACAATGGTGTGATGCTAAGCATGGATAACTAAGCTTGGTGTCTCAGAAGATAGGATCTAGGGTTGGTCCTATTTGATCAGCTAAGCATGAATACCTGTAATACCAATGTATTAGAGATGGGCCTCTATTATTTTATGTGGACATAGGTATGTCTTTAGTTACTAATCATGGCTCTATGATTTGAAAAGGAAAGTATCATGATCACATGTTCTAACCTAGGGTTTAGGTTAGAAGCAATTTAGGGTTCACATCTAATATTGGAGTTAGGGTTCCTAATGGAGTTAGGGTTTTAGGGTTTCTCATGAAATGATAGGTTTCTAGTTTTCTCCCATATAGAACTAGGGTTTACTATCTACCATATAGTTCTATGACTAATAACTTTGTTTTGAAATTTGAAGTTATTAATAGATTCAAAATAATATTGAATATGGCATTTATTATTTTTAAACAATTAATAATTAGGGTAATTATTAATCAGGGTTTAAATCTCTGATACGTCTCCAACGTATCGATAATTTCTTATGTTCCATGCTACTTTATTGATGATACCTACATGTTTTATGCACATTATATGTCATATTTATGCATTTTCTGGAACTAACCTATTAACAAGATGCCGAAGAGCCAGCTTGTCGTTTTCTGCTGTTTTTGGTTTCAGAAATCCTAGTAAAGAAATATTCTCGGAATTGGACGAAACTTTCGCCCAGGGTCCTATTTTTGCACGAAGCTTCCAGAAGACCGAAGAGATAACGAAGTGGGGCCACGAGGCAGCCAGGGGCTAGGGCGGCGCGGCCCAAGCCCTGGCCGCGCCGACCTACCCCCTAGGCCCCTCGTGTGGCCCCCCGCGTTGACCCTCCGCCTACTTAAAGCCTCCGTCGCGAAACCCCCAGTACCGAGAGCCACGATACGGAAAACCTTCCAGAGACGCCGCCGCCGCGAATCCCATCTCGGGGGTTTCTGGAGATCGCCTCCGGCACCCTGCCGGAGAGGGGATTCATCTCCCGGAGGACTCTACACCGCCATGGTCGCCTCCGGAGTGATGAGTGAGTAGTTCACCCCTGGACCATGGGTCCATAGCAGTAGCTAGATGGTCGTCTTCTCCTTGTTGTGCTTCATTGTTGGATCTTGTGAGCTGCTTAACATGATCAAGATCATCTATCTGTAATACTATATGTTGTGTTTGTCGGGATCCGATGGATAGAGAGTACTATGATTATGGTGATTATCAATCTATTGTTTATGTGTTGTTTATGATCTTGCATGCTCTCCGTTATTAGTAGAGGCTCGGCCAAGTTTTTGCTCTTAACTCCAAGAGGGGGTATTTATGCTCGATAGTGGGTTCATGCCTTCATTGAATCGGGATCGTGACGAGAGAGTTCTAAGGTTGTGATGTGCTGTTGCCACTAGGGATAAAACATTGATACTATGTCTAAGGATGTAGTTGTTGATTACATTACGCACCATACTTAATGCAATTGTCTGTTGCTTAGCAACTTAATACGGAATGGGGTTCGGATGATAACCTGAAGGTGGACTTTTTAGGCATAGATGCAGTTGGATGGCGGTCTATGTACTTTGTCGTAATGCCCAATTAAATCTCACTATATTTATCATATCATGTATATGCATTGTTATGCCTTTCTCTATTTGTCAATTGCCCGACTGTAATTTGTTTACCCAACATGCTTTTATCTTATGGGAGAGACACCTCTAGTGAACTGTGGACCCCGGTCCTATTCTTTACATAGCATACAATCTACTGCAATTGTGTTTTACTGTTTTCTTTGCAAACATCTTCCACTCGATACGTTTAATCCTTTGTTACGACAAGCCGGTGAGATTGACAACCTCACTTGTTTCGTTGGGGCAAAGTACTTTGGTTTTGTTGTGCGAGATTCCACGTTGGCGCCGGAATCCCTGTTGTTGCGCCGCATCACATTTCGCCACCATCAACCTTCAACGTGCTTCTTGGCTCCTACTGGTTCGATTAAACCTTGGTTTCATACTGAGGGAAACTTGCTTCTATACGCATCATACCTTCCACTTGGGGTTCCCAACGGACGTGTGCATCTATGCGTATCAAGCTAAATTTCTGGCGCCGTTGCCGGGGATCTGAAGAAAAGTTACACCACAAAGATTTCTAACTCCCACGTCAACTACACGCCGAGCAAGTAAATTTCTGGCGCCGTTGCTCGGGGAGATCAAGACACTGCTGCAAGGGGAGTCTCCACTTCTCAATCTCTTTACTTTGTTTTTGTCTTGCTTTATTTTATTTACTACTTTGTTTGCTGCACTAAATCAAAACACAAAAAAATTAGTTGCTAGTTTTACTTTATTTACTGTCTTGCTCTCTATATCGAAAACACAAAAAAATTAGTTACTTGCATTTACTTTATCTAGTTTGTTTTATTTACTGTTGCTAAAATGAATACCCCTGAAAATACTAAGTTGTGTGACTTCACAAATGCAAATAATAATGATTTCCTATGCACACCTATTGCTCCACCTGCTACTACAGACGAGAATTCTTTGAAATTAAACCTGCTTTCTTGAACCTGGTTATGAGAGATCAATTTTCTGGTGTTAGTTCTGATGATGTTGCTGCCCATCTTAATAATTTTGTTGAACTTTGTGAAATGCAAAAGTATAAGGATGTAGATGGTGATATTATTAAATTGAAAGTGTTTCCTTTCTCATTAAGAGGAAGAGCTAAAGATTGGTTGCTATCTTTGCCTAAGAATAGTATTGATTCATGGACTAAATGCAAGGATGCTTTTATTGGTAGATATTATCCTCCCGCTGAAATTATATCTTTGAGAAGTAGCATAATGAATTTTAAACAATTAGATACTGAACATGTTGCTCAAGCATGGGAGAGAATGAAAACTTTGGTAAAGAATTACCCAACCCATGGACTGACTACTTGGATGATCATCCAAACCTTCTATGCAGGACTAAATTTTTCTTCGCGGAATTTATTGGATTCAGCTGCTGGAGGTACCTTTATGTCCATCACATTGGGGGCGGCTACAAAACTTCTTGATGATATGATAATAAATTACTCTGAATGGCACACGGAAAGAGCTCCACAAGGTAAGAAGGTAAATTCTGTTGAAGAAACCTCTTCCTTGAGTGATAAGATTGATGTGATTATGTCTATGCTTGTGAATGGTAGATCTAATGTTGATCCAAATAATGTTCCTTTAGCTTCATTGGTTGCTCAAGAAGAAAATGTTGATGTGAATTTCATTAAAAATAATAATTTCAACAACAATGCTTATAGGAACAACTCCGGTAATAACTATAGGCCATATCCTTCGCTAATGGTAATGGTTATGGTAATTCTTATGGGAATTCTTACAATAATAATAGGAATGTACCCTCTGGTCTTGAAGCTATGCTTAAAGAATTTATTAGTACACAAACTGCTTTTAACAAATCTGTTGAGGAAAAGCTTGATAAAATTGATACTATTGCTTCTAGAGTTGATAGACTTGCCTCTGATGTAAATCTTTTAAAATTGAAAGTTATGCCTAATAATGATATTGATAATAAGATTACTACTACAGCAAATGCCATCCAAGTTAGAATTAATGAGAATATAAGATTAATGGCTGAATTGCGTGCTAGGTGGGATAGAGAAGAAAATGAAAAACTAGCTAAAGAGAATAATGTAGCTAAAGTTTGGACTATTACCACCACTAGTAATGCTAATTCTTCACATGTTGCTGCACCTCCTACTATCAATGGTAAAATAATTGGTGTTGGCAATGTTTCTACTCCTAGTGCAAAGCGTACAAAACCGCTCGAAATTGCTAAAACTGCTCGAAACTGCTTGTGATAAAGCTGCTGAAATTTTTTCCAACCTTGGGAACAATGATCCCATTGCTGTAGCTCATAATAATTTAGATTTTGATGATTGCCACATCTCTGAAGTTATAAAGTTCTTACAAAAACTTGCTAAAAGTCCTAATGCTAGTGCTATAAATTTAGCCTTTACCAAACATATTACAAATGCTCTCATAAAAGCTAGAGAAGAGAAACTAAAACTTGAAACTTCTATTCCTAGAAAGTTAGAAGATGGTTGGGAGCCCATCATTAAAATGAAATTCAATGACTTTGAATGTAATGCTTTATGTGATCTTGGTGCAAGTATTTCGTTATGCCTAAAAAGATTTATGATATGCTTGACTTGCCACCATTGAAGAATTGTTATTTGGATGTTAATCTTGCCGATAATGTTAAAAAGAAACCTTTGGGGAGGATTGATAATGTGCATATTACGGTTAACAATAACCTTGTCCCCGTTGATTTTGTTGTTTTGGATATCGAATGCAATGCATCTTGTCCTATTGTGTTGGGAAGACCTTTTCTTCGAACTGTTGGTGCTGTTATTGATATGAGGGAAGGTAATATTAAATATCAATTTCCTCTCAAGAAAGGTATGGAACACTTCCCTAGAAAGAGAATGAAGTTGCCTTTTGATTCTATTATTAGAACAAGCTATGATGTTGATACTTCTACTCTCGATGTTACTTGATTTGCATTTTCGCGCCTAGCCGAAAGGCGTTAAAGAAAAGCGCTTATGGGAGACAACCCATGTTTTTACCTACAGCAATTTTTTGTTTTGTTGAGTCTTGGAAGTTGTTTACTACTGTAGCAACCTCTCCTTATCATGTTTTTGTGCCAAGTAAAGTTTCTATGTCAAAGTTGATGTTATATTTAGGATCGCTGCGCAGAAACAGCATTGCTGTCTGTCACGAATCTGGGCACAGTTCTCTGTAGAAAATTCGAAAAAATCTGCCAATTTACGAGCGTGATCCTCAGATATGTACGCAACTTTCATTAGTTTTGAGTTTTTCCATTTGAGCAAGTCTGGTGCCAGCTTTAAATTCGTCTTTACGGACTGTTCTGTTTTTGACAGATTCTGCCTTTTATTTCGCATTGCCTCTTTTGCTATGTTGGATTTATTTCTTTGATCCATTAATGTCCAGTAGCATTATGCAATGTCCAGAAGTGAAAATAATGATTGTGTCACCTCTGAATGTGTGAATTATTAATTGTGCACTAACCCTCTAATGAGTTTGCTTGAAGTTTGGTGTGAAGGAAGTTTTCAAGGGTCAAGAGAGGAGAATGATATACTATGATCAAGAGGAGTGAAAGCTCTAAGCTTGGGGATGCCCCCGTGGTTCACCCCTGCATATTCTAAGAAGACTCAAGCGTCTAAGCTTGGGGATGCCCAAGGCATCCCCTTCTTCATCGACAACATCATCGGGTTCCTCCCCTGAAACTATATTTTTATTCAATCACATCTTGTGTTCTTTACTTGGAGCGTCGGTTTGTTTTTGTTTTTGTTTTTGTTTGAATAAAATGGATCCTAGCATTCACTTTGTGGGAGAGAGACACGCTCCGCTGTTGCATATGGACACATGTGTCCTTAGGCTTTACTCATAATGTTCATGGCGAAGTTTCTTCTTCGTTAAATTGTTATATGGTTGGAATTGGAAAATGCTACATGTAGTAATTCTAAAATGTCTTGGATAATGTGATACTTGGCAATTGTTGTGCTCATGTTTAAGCTCTTGCATCATATACTTTGCACCCATTAATGAAGAAATACATAGAGCTTGCTAAAATTTGATTTGCATATTTGGTCTCTCTAAGGTCTAGATAATATCTAGTATTGAGTTTTGAACAACAAGGAAGACGGTGTAGAGTCTTATAATGTTTACAATATGTCTTTTATGTGAGTTTTGCTGCACTTGTTCATCCTTGAGTTTGCTTCAAATAACCTTGCTAGCCTAAACCTTGTATCGAGAGGGAATACTTCTCATGCATCCAAAATCCTTGAGCCAACTACTATGCCATTTGTGTCCACCATACCTACCTACTACATGGTATTTCTCCGCCATTCCAAAGTAAATTGCTTGAGTGCTACCTTTAAAATTCCATCATTCACCTTTGCAATATATAGCTCATGGGACAAAATAGCCTTAAAAACTATCGTAGTATTGAATATGTACTTATGCACTTTACATTTTATTAAGTTGCTTGTTGTGCGATAACCATGCTTCTGGGGAACGCCATCAACTATTGTTGAATATCATGTGAGTTGCTATGCATATCCGTCTTGTCTGAAGGATCTATCATTTTAGTGGTTGGAGCATGCAAAATTGTTAGAGAAGAACATTGGGCCGCTAACTAAAGCCATGAACCATGGTGGAAGTTTCAGTTTTGGACATATATCCTCAATCTCATATGAGAATAATAATCATTGCTACATGCTTATGCATTTAAGAGGAGTCCATTATCTGTTGTCCATGTTGTCCCGGTATGGATGTCTAAGTTGAGAATAATCAAAAGCGAGAAATCCAAAATGCGAGCATTCTCCTTAGACCTTTGTACGAGCGGCATGGAGGTACCCCTTTGTGACACTTGGTTGAAACATGGCATGCAAAGATCCGGTAGTCCAAGCTAAGTAGGACGAGGTGCGGACACTATTAGTATACTATGCATGAGGCTTGCAACTTGTAAGATATAATTTTCATAACTCATATGCTTTATTACTACCGTTGACAAAATTGTTTCATGTTTTCAAAATAAAAGCTCTAGCACAAATACAGCAATCGATGCTTTTCTCTTTGAAGGACCATTCTTTTACTTTTATTGTTGAGTCAGTTTACCTATCTCCTTCCACCTTAAGAAGCAAACACTTGTGTGAACTGTGCATTGATTCCTACATACTTGCATATTGCACTTGTTATATTACTTTATGTTGACAATATCCATGAGATATACATGTTATAAGTTGAAAGCAACCGCTGAAACTTAATCTTCCTATGTGTTGCTTCAACACCTTTACTTTGATTTATTGCTTTATGAGTTAACTCTTATGCAAGACTTATTGATGCTTGTCTTGAAGTACTATTCATGAAAAGTCTTTGCTATATGATTCACTTGTTTACTCATGTCATTACCTTTGTTTTGATCGCTGCATTCATTACATATGTTTACAAATAGTATGATCAAGATTATGATGGCATGTCACTTCAGAAATTATCTTTGTTATCGTTTTACCTGCTCGGGACGAGCAGAACTAAGCTTGGGGATGCTGATACGTCTCCAACGTATCGATAATTTCTTATGTTCCATGCTACTTTATTGATGATACCTACATGTTTTATGCACATTATATGTCATATTTATGCATTTTCCGGAACTAACCTATTAACAAGATGCCGAAGAGCCGATTCGTTGTTTTCGCTGTTTTTGGTTTCAGAAATCCTAGTAAAGAAATATTCTCGGAATTGGACGAAACTTTCGCCCGGGGTCCTATTTTTGCACGAAGCTTCCGGAAGACCGAAGAGATAACGAAGTGGGGCCACGAGGCAGCCGGGGGCTAGGGCGGCGCGGCCCAAGCCCCGGCCGCGCCGACCTACCCCCTAGGCCCCTCGTGTGGCCCCCGCGTTGACCCTCCGCCTACTTAAAGCCTCCGTCGCGAAACCCCCGGTACCGAGAGCCACGATACGGAAAACCTTCCGGAGACGCCGCCGCCGCGAATCCCATCTCGGGGGATTCGGGAGATCGCCTCCGGCACCCTGCCGGGAGAGGGATTCATCTCCCGGAGGACTCTACACCGCCATGGTCGCCTCCGGAGTGATGAGTGAGTAGTTCACCCCTGGACCATGGGTCCATAGCAGTAGCTAGATGGTCGTCTTCTCCTTGTTGTGCTTCATTGTTGGATCTTGTGAGCTGCTTAACATGATCAAGATCATCTATCCGTAATACTATATGTTGTGTTTGTCGGGATCCGATGGATAGAGAGTACTATGATTATGGTGATTATCAATCTATTGTTTATGTGTTGTTTATGATCTTGCATGCTCTCCGTTATTAGTAGAGGCTCTGGCCAAGTTTTTGCTCTTAACTCCAAGAGGGGGTATTTATGCTCGATAGTGGGTTCATGCCTTCATTGAATCCGGGATCGTGACGAGTAGGTTCTAAGGTTGTGATGTGCTTGTTGCCACTAGGGATAAAACATTGATACTATGTCTAAGGATGTAGTTGTTGATTACATTACGCACCATACTTAATGCAATTGTCTGTTGCTTAGCAACTTAATACTGAATGGGGTTCGGATGATAACCTGAAGGTGGACTTTTTAGGCATAGATGCGGTTGGATGGCGGTCTATGTACTTTGTCGTAATGCCCAATTAAATCTCACTATATTTATCATATCATGTATATGCATTGTTATGCCTTTCTCTATTTGTCAATTGCCCGACTGTAATTTGTTTACCCAACATGCTTTTATCTTATGGGAGAGACACCTCTAGTGAACTGTGGACCCCGGTCCTATTCTTTACATAGCATACAATCTACTGCAATTGTGTTTTACTGTTTTCTTTGCAAACATCTTCCACTCGATATGTTTAATCCTTTGTTACAGCAAGCCGGTGAGATTGACAACCTCATCTGTTTCGTTGGGGCAAAGTACTTTGGTTTTGTTATGCGGATTCCACGTTGGCGCCGGAATCCCCGTTGTTGCGCCGCATCACATTTCGCCACCATCAACCTTCAACGTGCTTCTTGGCTCCTACTCGGTTCGATTAAACCTTGGTTTCATACTGAGGGAAACTTGCTTCTATACGCATCATACCTTCCACTTGGGGTTCCCAACGGACGTGTGCATCTACGCGTATCAAGCTAAATTTCTGGCGCCGTTGCTGGGGATCTGAAGAAAAGTTACACCACAAAGATTTCTAACTCCCACGTCAACTACACGCCAGCAATCTCTCAAATAATGATTTAACAAAATAACAAATAAAGAAAATTAGTTTTAATGTTTTCTTTATTTATTTACTGGTTTTTATTTAATTTTGGATTTTTTACTAATTATTGAATTTTAATTGAATTTAGAATTAAAAATCAAGGCTTAAATAACTAGGGTTAAATAATCAATTATTTAAAAAAATAAAATTTTCATTTTATATTTTTATTGAATAGAGTTTATTTTTCTGAAGATTTTAGTATCTCATTTATATTTTTCTGAGTTTTTATGAATTAGATATGAATTTCTAAAGTTTCTACTATTTTCAGGAATATAGAAATAACTATAAATACTAAAGATACCGGTTCGTTTTGTACCCCAAACGCAGACCGGTGGGGTCTGGTCCCAGTCAGCTGCCTAGTTGGCAGTTGACTGGTTCAACCCAGTTTCGGACCCCACCGCCACATCATCTCGCCGGTCAACACGCCGACGGCGCGTCAGCGGTCGACGGCGACGACGGTACATGCCACGGGAGGATGGCCAAATGGGTCCATCAGACGCGTCTTGACGCGCTGAGGACGATGGCGGTCTCGCCGCCAAGAAATGGTCACCGGAGGAACTCCGGCGAACCTTCATGTGGCGGCGCTCGCCGGCCGAATCGCTATAACTCGCTACGGTTGATCAAATGACATAATTAAAGGACCTAAGGACGCGCGAGATCAACCTGAAGCTGAGGAGCCGCTCGACGAAGCCCGGAACGGTCGGAGATGATGGCGATTTCGAGTTTGCCGGCGAACCCGAGCAAAAGGGAATTTTGAAATTAGGCTTTCACATAGCTCCCCTGGATGCTCAGCTCCGCTAGGTCGATCTACTCATCGAGGCGCACCTCCTCGACCTCCTCTCGATTGCTAGAATGGCTCCATTCGCCCGATTCCTCTCCGGCGCCGGCGACAGTCTCCGGATGAAATCGAGAGGTAGAGAGGGATTCGGAGAGATTAGAGTGGCGTTTGGGGTAGCTAGGGTTCTGGTGGTCGTCTCCGTGTATTTACAGGTCGAGGCGATGCCGGCAGCATCGTCAAGTCGTCGGAGACGGCCGGGATACACGGCGATGTCGGCGAGCATGTTTCGGGCACGAATCGTGGCGCGCGAGGGTAGTTTCGGACTCGTAGAGATAAGGCAGAGGCGATGGGCTAGTCAACGACGTCCGAAATGGTCCGCAACGGCGGCGCGGGACGTGGCTCGCCGCGGTGTCGACCGGACAGAGGTGGACGACGACCTCGTCCCTCCTCCAAAATATCTGGAACAAAGGGGTACGGCGGTGGTTGCTGGGCTCGTCTTGGGCTGCTTCTGGGCGGTGGCTTGGGCCGCGCTAGTGGGCTCCTGTTGGGCTGCGTTGGCCTGGTTCGATCTGGTAGGCCAGGTAAGGTCCTTTTCTTTTATTTTGTTTTTTGTTTTGTGTTATTTTCTATTTTCTGTTTTGAGGTTAATTTGAATTTTGTTTTACTTGCAGGTTTCTCATTATATTAATTCCATTAAGATGTAGTGCAATGATCACTACATCACTATTCTATTTGAAACAAATATTTTCTATTTGATTATATTGCTTACTTGTGATCTTATTCTAAATATCAAATAGGCATGAATATATGTGTTCTTTTTAAACTCCTTTTTCATTTGGAATATAATTCTGTTTGAATCAATTTAACTTGGTGATTTATTCATGGTAGGAATACCATTGAGTCTTGGCAACATTCTTGACCATATGGTTGTTCATTTATATTTTGAATATGGATAGGTTTTCAAATAAATATTTTTAATAGTGACAATTCAAGTTTCCTTCTCTTTGGGATCTAAGAATAATTTCTCAAGGCTTGCACTATTACTTAATGGCTAAGGTTTAGTCTTCCCCATGTATGGTAAAACAATTACTTGTTTTATATTTTAGGTGCTCCTCTAGTTACTAAGGATCTAAGAGTTGGTTTTATCTTATACCAGTGATCTTCTATTATTATCCTTAATCTATCATTAAAGTAACTAAAGTGACTAGGGTTCTTTTTATAGTTAACTTTGGTTATAATGATGAATGGTTTCTCACCATATTAAGTATGGAGTTTTACTCTAAGGTTTTCTTATGTTTCTTAGGTGAAGAATAAGTGGAATGTAGATGTGGTAGGGTTCTACTTATGATCACCAAGTGAATCACAAGTTAAGGTTGGGATATAAGCCTAGGGTTGCTTACTAGTTACCTCCCTATGATTTCATGTGATGAATAATATCTACTTATCCTTTTAGGGTTTAACTTATCCTCACATATCACCAAAGCATGATCATGGTTTAGGCATGATCAACTTGTTCTTAATGTCTCAACCTCAAGTTCTTAGGGTTTATGATCATTACCCAATGGTGATGATCATGCATAGTATGGCTTCACAAAGTATCCCTAGATGTATTTGGCTAAGGTTGTACCTATTACCACTCTCACTCCACAAGGACTTGGATTATAATCTAAGGTTCTACTCAATGAATGATGATGTGGTTATCTAAATATGTGGTTTGCCTAAGAATTCTACCTTGCTATCTTCTGAAGCTTGTTCTTCAGGAATTCTGATAAACCTGCTTCTAGTGGTATGCCTCCACCTCCTAGCTGCTTCATCTTGGTCCTATCTAAAGCATGGATTGGCCCAACTCCTTGGTTTACTTGTATCATGGTACAAGATGATGGAATGAATGAGGTAGAGGGTTCCTTTTATAGGCTTGGGCATGCTCTAGTATCATGACACATAGGTGGGTGACTCTTGTTTTGATTTGATGAGTAAGGTGCTTGGTTGTCATGCTCTCATCCATAGCCATCCTTTAAGCATGAGGTGGCATAGCTTAGGATTCAAGCTATGTAGATATTTTCATCCTATGTGGCATGGATATTATCCTCTCATTTGATTTGTTTTTGGGATGACCAAGTGGCTTTTGTTACTAAATATCTTGTGAATGATTTTATGCTTGTGGGTGAGTCACTATATCATATATGATTGTATTTATATTTTAAGTGGGATCAAAATGTCAAAGAAAAGTATTATACCCCAATTTTGAATGGTGATGTTTGATTTCACCAAGGCATGATCATATGAGTTTCAAAATACTCATAGTTTATTTTATTCAAATAGTTTGAACTATAATTCGTAATGTAAATGAATTTAGTTTTGGGATATACCACATATTTAATAAGTTATGATTAAAATAACAATGTGTGGCTTTTATGCACTTAGGTCCTTGTGTTTTACCATATTTGGTAATTAGTTTTAAAGTGAATTAAATTATACCCCCAAGGTAGTTGCTCAACTTTTAAGTGTTAATAATTTAGAGTTTGTTTATTATCTCTTTGATAGGTATAGACCTCTCCCATCTCTAGGGTTTAATGATAAGCTTGTGTTAGTGTTAAATTCACAAGTTTAGTTCAAGAAATACCATGAGGTTCATGATAGAAATATTTATTTGTTAAAGATATGGAAAAGATAAGTGAAGAATGGTTTCTCCAATTATTGTTACTTGATTTCCAATTAAATGGATGTTCACATGTTATGGCAAGGGTTACCATGATATGATCTTTAATAAGATCTAGTAGTTGTTCCTTGGTTCATATATTCTTGTGTTGGTTTTAATTCATTTGATCTAACCCCTTAGACCAAATTATCTCTACCCAAAACAAGGTTTTAACAAAGTCACATTGAGGTTTATAGCGCTTGACTTGATGAGCTACTTCAATTCCACCAAGATCAAGTGAAACTTCGATTCATCGTGATTGTTTTACTTTAAAGCGCGAAAATTCCCCGGATTTTCTATGCATGAATGCAATGCACACATCTGTTTCCTCTCTTTTTGTAACCCCAAATCCTGGGATATTACAGTCTCTACCCCTTAAACTAAACTTCGTCCTCGAAGTTTGATCTCTCTCACGTTTCGGGAGTGTGGATCTGACTTGTGCAGACTACATCTTTTCTCGAACTCCGTGGTGATCTCGTTGGATATATTTGAATATATCCCTTGTCCAGATTCTTCCTGGAATCCAATAGGGTTTGTCTCTGAACCATGGCTTCTTACTTCAGTTACATGATTGCTTTCATTATTATAATCTTGTTTCCTTTTTCATTGAAGATTCAATGATTGGGACTTCTTCTGGTGCTGCTGGTATAATTTGAAGGCTAATTTGATAATAAACTCCTAATTGCTAAATAGGTCTTTGTTTTCCCTTACTACCCAAAGTGCAATAATGGTACTTAGTAAGGTACTTACCATGGAATAGTTGTGATGGTTTATTTCCCTAAGAATGGATTAGATTCACTTAGTCCATCCAATCTTGGATTATGATTGGTACCTATAACTATTTTGGGTTCTTTAGGTTCCATGAAAGGAATCTTTCAAATAGTATTTGATTCCGGTATGGTCAAACTCCTTCAGTCATTGGCCTATTTGAGGTGTATTTGGTCTATGATATTTCCTTCATCCAACTTCATTAAACTTAACTTACTTGAGCTTTCGTACTTCTGAGGAAATACTACTCACTTTCTCAAGTTATAGTCCACTTCTTACTTCCTCGAGGTATAAACCTCGGCTTCGGTCCGACATACTTCGAAAGTAGTGTTCAACAATCTTATGAAAATAAGATCGAACTTCCTCTCGGTTCGGACCTTCTGCTTCTATATAGCTTAAAGTATTGAGTTACTGTATATCCAACTCAATCTTTACTCTACCCCTTAGAGTTTTCTTATGTCTTCAACTCCTTTTCTTCCAACCATTGGATTGATGGTTGGAATATTGGTCTAAGTATAGTTTATGGTTTGTACTCTTCTAGGTCTTGTGAAGAATATCTGTGGTGTATCCACTCAATTGTGGACATCCAACATGAATCCTTCGACTAAATGATTATAGGTCATAGTTGTTTGGCTGACAAAATTTTATTTGTTCATAACTTCTTGGTACGAATAATCCAATTGCGGACTACTTGGTACCAATTGTGGCTATTTGTTATCTAAAAGTGGACTCTTTTATAGGTTCTACTCAACTGGACGAGACACCTTCTACTTTATCTCCCAGTATTGATCCTATACCAACTGCGGTCTTCTGATACCAACTGTGGTCTTCTTATATCTGCTATGGTTTCATAGGTCATCTTCCTTCCTTCAGGGTTTATTTTGCAAGAGAACCACTAGCTGACACTATGAATATAGTATCCTGAGTGATTTGCCATGCATTCCCTCTTTTATATTGACTATGGATCTGCTTTAGCTTCACCATAATCATCATATTTCTGACCTTCATGCTTCTTCTATACTAAAGTACTCCTCTAATGAGGTTAAGCATGAATTTTGGTTGGTACTTCCTTCAAAGAATTGTGGTTACTTTCCACAATTTTGCTTCCTTCTTTTGATGAACCTTCATCTTGTCTTCAGAATCTTCAGAATTCGTCAGTTCCTCACACGAATACCATTACCCTCTAGATCTATAACATCAAGTAAGAACTTGATATTGCAACATGCGCTTGCATATCAAAGTCAAACTTCATGTATGGATCTAGTCAAACAATGAAAATCCAATAAAATCCAAGAAGATTCAGCTTTGTGCATGTAATACACACCATCATAAGCCTGAATATAATAGTTGAGTAAGACATCTCTAAACATCAGGCTGATATGTGTAGTATATAACACCACATAATATAGGTTTATATCGTGATACTTAGCACGAATATATATGGCATGCTACTATTTGTATCAACATTTACCTGAATTGCACAATTGCAATGAGATAAACTTGAAACAAAAGGGTCTAGGGTAGTTAAGGTTAACATAATTTCCTTTGGAAGTACTTATTTAACTTCCATTTTGTTGAGGACTATTTCTCATGATATATCTAGGTTCTAACATTGCTACCCTAAACACATAACTATGGAAATATAACTCTTATACTTCCATGTGTTCTTACCATGTAACTAGGGTTCTGATGTACTTGACACAGTTCCCATGGTTTTGGAACACAAATCTTGCTCTGTTGTTGAAGACCTGACTTATTATTGTACTCCTCCTAAGTATTTATGATGTTTTAGTCCATCACATAACGATTCTCGGTGAATCATATATGATTAACAACTCTACCATGTAAGTAAACATATTTTATCCATATCTCTCTTCCTTACCTCCCATGATTGACTCATCATGGTCTATACTACTTTATCTAACTTAATTTACCACTTACTATCAATTATTTCACAAGTTGGGATAGATTTTTTACTTACCCATTACTTGTCAGATTATACCTGCTAATAGGATATTTTTCTTATACACATATCGTCATTACTTGACATCACTTCTATTATAGGTCTGGATAATTCTTACTTAACCATAACAAGTGTTGGTATACATCTTCCAATAGGATAACTTCCTTATGGTTGTATCCTCTCTTTGGACTACCAGGTATTGTATACCAACTGTGGTCTACGCATCTATTGTTTTAAGACTTCAATGGTGTGCTACATTTTTGGGATTAGCTAACTAATTTCACTTAAGAAAGGTAGGTAAGAAGGTTTGACTCAAGTGTGTCAGGATTATTCTCAAGTGAATATCCATCTCAAGTCATAAGAGAATTTGGTTTAGCAAAGTTGACTTAGCTAATACAACTTCCTATAGACACTACCAATCCTATAGGTCTCCTTTAAAGGGTTTTAATCCTAAGGTCAAAGCATTTGCTCTGATACCAACTGTGGTGACCCGGCATACCACCGCATGGTGTAGTATGCAAGTCTGACATAACACCAATGAAACACCGTTCCACTAGTATTACATCGCTCAGAGTGGTACAACAGAAACATATGCGGGTCCAAGGCATGTCTATAGAATTACAACTCCGACTCTGTTACAGAATATCAGCACAACCTCCTACTTTACAATGAGGTAAAACTGCAAAATAAACTCCAGAAGAACGACTCGTAGTCTAATCCTATCACGAACTCTACTCGTAGAGTATTAAACTAGCTATAGAGGCTAAGAATAGATTCTAGCTAAATAGGAGCTAAGTTTTGGAAGCTAGTTCCTTTCTATTGCTAATCTAGGTTTTCTCCTTATTGAGTGTGGTATCCGACTCTCCTGACATGGTCCTGTCTCTTGAAGTAGTTTTTGACTCCTCGGCCTTCGAGTTGCACGGTAGATCCTCCTTTGATGCCTCCATACCTAAGCAGGGGATTTAAGAGTGGGATGAGTACGAGCGTACTCAACAAGTTCATTATAGGAAAGAGGTGTTTAATGCACTAGCTATAGCCATAGACCAGAAAGTCATAGGCATGCAAGTTTTTGTAATCATTTCTTCAAAAGGTTGCTTTTATTCTGAAGAGCTATGTCCGTCAGCCTTCACCGGTTGACTAGAACTTCATGGAGTTCCTTTCCGGCAGCGTTCGCAGTTCCATATCCCGGAACAGGGAGTGACTGGTCACAATTCGTTACACTCTGCGAGAGGTGTGTTGCTTTACCCATAAGAGATCTTAACCTTGGTGCCAAGCGATACGTCTCCAACGTATCGATAATTTCTTATGTTCCATGCTACTTTATTGATGATACCTACATGTTTTATGCACATTATATGTCATATTTATGCATTTTACGGAACTAACCTATTAACAAGATGCCGAAGAGCCGATTGCTTGTTTTCTGCTGTTTTTGGTTTCAGAAATCCTAGTAAGGAAATATTCTCGGAATTGGACGAAATCTTCGCCCAGGGTCCTATTTTTGCACGGAGCTTCCAGAAGACCGAAGAGGGAAGGAAGTGGGGCCACGAGGCGCCAGCACCATAGGCCGGCGCGGCCCAAGCCCTGGCCGCGCCGACCTAGGGTGTGGGGCCCTCGTGTGGCCCCCCACGTTGCCCTTCCGCCTACTTAAAGCCTCCGTCGCGAAAACCCCAGTACCGAGAGCCACGATACGGAAAACCTTCCAGAGACGCCGCCGCGAATCCCATCGCGGGGGATTCAGGAGATCGCCTCCGGCACCCTGCCGGAGAGGGGATTCATCTCCCGAGAGGACTCTACACCGCCATGGTCGCCTCCGGAGTGATGAGTGAGTAGTTCACCCCTGGACCATGGGTCCATAGCGGTAGCTAGATGGTCGTCTTCTCCTTGTTGTGCTTCATTGTTGGATCTTGTGAGCTGCCTAACATGATCAAGATCATCTATATGTAATTCTATATGTTGTGTTTGTCGGGATCCGATGGATAGAGAATACTATGATTATGGTGATTATCAATCTATTGTTTATGTGTTGTTTATGATCTTGCATGCTCTCCGTTATTAGTAGAGGCTCGGCCAAGTTTTTGCTCTTAACTCCAAGAGGGAGTATTTATGCTCGATAGTGGGTTCATGCCTTCATTGACACCTGGGACGAGTGACGGAAAGTTCTAAGGTTGTGATGTGTTGTTGCCACTAGGGATAAAACATTGATTCTATGTCTAAGGATGTAGTTGTCGATTACATTACGCACCATACTTAATGCAATTGTCTGTTGCTTAGCAACTTAATACTGAATGGGGTTCGGATGATAACCTGAAGGTGGACTTTTTAGGCATAGATGCGGTTGGATGGCGGTCTATGTACTTTGTCGTAATGCCCAATTAAATCTCACTATATTTATCATATCATGTATATGCATTGTTATGCCTTTCTCTATTTGTCAATTGCCCGACTGTAATTTGTTCACCCAACATGCTTTTATCTTATGGGAGAGACACCTCTAGTGAGCTGTGGACCCCGGTCCTATTCTTTACATAGCATACAATCTACTGCAATTGTGTTTTACTATTTTCTTTGCAAACATCTTCCACTCGATACGCTTAATCCTTTGTTACGGCAAGCCGGTGAGATTGACAACCTCACTTGTTTCGTTGGGACAAAGTACTTGGGTTGTGTTGTGCGAGGTTCCACGTTGGCGCCGGAATCCCTGGTGTTGCGCCGCATCACATTTCGCGACCATCAACCTTCAACGTGCTTCTTGGCTCCTACTTGGTTCGATTAAACCTTGGTTTCTTTCGAGGGAAAACTTGCTACCGTGCGCATCATACCTTCCTCTTGGGGTTCCCAACGAACGTGTGAGTTACACGCCATCAAGCTCTTTTTACGGCGCCGTTGTCGGGAGATCAAGACACGCTGCAAGGGGAGTCTCCACTTCTCAATCTCTTTACTTTGTTTTTGTCTTGCTTTATTTTATTTACTACTTTGTTTGCTGCACTAAATCAAAATACGAAAAAATTAGTTGCTAGTTTTACTTTATTTGCTATCTTGTTGCTATATCAAAAACACAAAAAAATTAGTTACTTGCATTTACTTTATCTAGTTTGTTTTATTTTACTGCTACTAAAATGAGTAATCCTGAAGTTGAAGTTCGTTCTTTTAAGCAACAAGGTGGAGAAAGTTTTAAAGATGCTTGGTATAGAATTAGTAATGCTCATCAAAGGTGCATCAAGAAACACTCCACCACTATCCTTCTTAGGAACTTTTATGTTGGTTTATCTAGTTGGAATAGGTATGTTCTTGATACTCTTTCGGGAGGCAATTTCCTAGCTAGGTACTCCCGCTTTAGAAGCTAGTTGCATCATTGAGAGTCTAGTTGGAATACCACCTGTTAATGAAGTTAAAATTGAAATCTCTCTTGAAGATGTTATGAAAAAATTGGAAACCATAGAGAAAAATTTTCCAAGTGTTGAAACTAAATTGGGAATGTTATTTGACAAAACTTATGAACTTGATAAATCCTTAGGAGGAATTGATGAAAGAATTAGTGTCCTAGGAACTTGTGTTGTTCATGATAATCAAACCAATAGGATTGATGAACTTGAAAAAGCTATGGGAACCTTGGGTTCAACCTTTTCTTCTCTCAAGTATAATGAGAAAGCTTATGTGGGTAAAGAGCAAAAATTCATGTACGCCTCTAAAGTGCCTAAACAAAAGAATTACTATAGGCCTAAAATTGCTAAAACCCCTAGCACCACCATAGAAAATTTAGATAATGGAGCACCTAAAGTACCCTCTGCAACAAGTTGTGTTTGCATGAAAAATAATAATGTTGATGCTTCTACTCTCGATGTTACTTGATTTGCACTTTCGCGCCTAGGCTGAAAGGCGTTAAGAAAAGCGCTTATGGGAGACAACCCATGTTTTTACTACAGCAATTTTTTATTTTGTTGAGTCTTGGAAGTTGTTTACTACTGTAGCAACCTCTCCTTATCATGTTTTTGTGCCAAGTAAAGTTTCTATGTCAAAGTTGATGTTATATTTGGGATCGCTGCGCAGAAACAGCATTGCTGTCTGTCACGAATCTGGGCACAGGCCTCTGTCGAAAATTCGAAAAAATCTGCCAATTTACGAGCGTGATCCTCAGATATGTACGCAACTTTCATTAGTTTTGAGTTTTTCCATTTGAGCAAGTCTGGTGCCATCTTAAAATTCGTCTTTACGGACTGTTCTGTTTTTGACAGATTCTGCCTTTTATTTCGCATTGCCTATTTTGCTATGTTGGATTCATTTATTTGATCCATTAATGTCCAGTAGCTTTATGCAATGACTAGAAGTGTAAAGAATGTTTGTGTCACCTCTGAATGTGTGAATTATTAATTGTGCACTAACCCTCTAATGAGTTTGCTTGAAGTTTGGTGTGAAGGAAGTTTTCAAGGGTCAAGAGAGGAGAATGATATACTATGATCAAGAGGAGTGAAAGCTCTAAGCTTGGGGATGCCCCCGTGGTTCACCCCTGCATATTCTAAGAAGACTCAAGCGTCTAAGCTTGGGGATGCCCAAGGCATCCCCTTCTTCATCGACAACATCATCGGGTTCCTCCCCCGAAACTATATTTTTATTCAATCACATCTTGTGTTCTTTACTTGGAGCGTCGGTTTGTTCTTGTTTTTGTTTTGTTTGAATAAAATGGATCCTAGCATTCACTTTGTGGGAGAGAGACACGCTCCGCTGTTGCATATGGACACATATGTCCTTAGGCTTTACTCATAATGTTCAAGGCGAAGTTTCTTCTTCGTTAAATTGTTATATGGTTGGAATTGGAAAATGCTACATGTAGTAATTCTAAAATGTCTTGGATAATGTGATACTTGGCAATTGTTGTGCTCATGTTTAAGCTCTTGCATCATATGCTTTGCACCCATTAATGAAGAAATACATAGAGCATGCTAAAATTTGATTTGCATATTTGGTCTCTCTAAGGTCTAGATAATATCTAGTATTGAGTTTTGAACAACAAGGAAGATGGTGTAGAGTCTTATAATGTTTACAATATGTCTTTTATGTGAGTTTTGCTGCACCGGTTCATCCTTGAGTTTGCTTCAAATAACCTTGCTAGCCTAAACCTTGTATCGAGAGGGAATACTTCTCATGCATCCAAAATCCTTGAGCCAACCACTATGCCATTTGTGTCCACCATACCTACCTACTACATGGTATTTCTCCGCCATTCCAAAGTAAATTGCTTGAGTGCTACCTTTAAAATTCCATCATTCACCTTTGCAATATATAGCTCATGGGATAAAATAGCCTTAAAAACTATCGTAGTATTGAATATGTACTTATGCACTTTATCTTTTATTAAGTTGCTTGTTGTGCGATAACCATGCTTCGGGGAACGCCATCAACTATTGTTGAATATCATGTGAGTTGCTATGCATGTCCGTCTTGTCCGAAGGATCTATCATTTTAGTGGTTGGAGCATGCAAAATTGTTAGAGAAGAACATTGGGCCGCTAACTAAAGCCATGAATCATGGTTGAAGTTTCAGTTTTGGACATATATCCTCAATCTCATATGAGAATAATAATCATTGCTACATGCTTATGCATTTAAGAGGAGTCCATTATCCGTTGTCCATGTTGTCCCGGTATGGATGTCTAAGTTGAGAATAATCAAAAGCGAGAAATCCAAAATGCGAGCATTCTCCTTAGACCTTTGTACAGGCGGCATGGAGGTACCCCTTTGTGACACTTGGTTGAAACATGGCATGCAAAGATCCGGTAGTCCAAGCTAAGTAGGATGAGGTGCGGACACTATTAGTATACTATGCATGAGGCTTGCAACTTGTAAGATATAATTTACATAACTCATATGCTTTATTACTACCGTTGACAAAATTGTTTGATGTTTTCAAAATAAAAGCTCTAGCACAAATACAGCAATCGATGCTTTCCTCTTTGAAGGACTCTTCTTTTACTTTTATTGTTGAGTCAGTTTACCTATCTCCTTCCACCTTAAGAAGCAAACACTTGTGTGAACTGTGCATTGATTCCTACATACTTGCATATTGCACTTGTTATATTACTTTATGTTGACAATATCCATGAGATATACATGTTATAAGTTGAAAGCAACCGCTGAAACTTAATCTTCCTTTGTGTTGCTTCAATACCTTTACTTTGATTTATTGCTTTATGAGTTAACTATTATGCAAGACTTATTGATGCTTGTCTTGAAGTACTATTCATGAAAAGTCTTTGTTATATGATTCATTTGTTTACTCATGTCATTACCTTTGTTTTGATCGCTGCATTCATTACATATGTTTACAATAGTATGATCAAGATTATGATGGCATGTCACTTCAGAAATTATCTTTGTTATCGTTTTACCTGCTCGGGACGAGCAGTAACTAAGCTTGGGGATGCCGATACGTCTCCAACGTATCGATAATTTCTTATGTTCCATGCTACTTTATTGATGATACCTACATGTTTTATGCACATTATATGTCATATTTATGCATTTTACGGAACTAACCTATTAACAAGATGCCGAAGAGCCGATTCTTGTTTTCTGTTGTTTTTGGTTTCGAAATCCTAGTAAGGAAATATTCTCGGAATTGGACGAAATCTTCGCCCGGGGTCCTATTTTTGCACGGAGCTTCCGGAAGACCGAAGAGGGAAGGAAGTGGGGCCACGAGGCGCCGAGCACCATAGGCCGGCGCGGCCCAAGCCCCGGCCGCGCCGACCTAGGGTGTGGGGCCCTCGTGTGGCCCCCACGTTGCCCTTCCGCCTACTTAAAGCCTCCGTCGCGAAAACCCCGATACCGAGAGCCACGATACGGAAAACCTTCCGGAGACGCCGCCGCCGCGAATCCCATCTCGGGGGATTCAGGAGATCGCCTCCGGCACCCTGCCGGAGAGGGGATTCATCTCCCGGAGGACTCTACACCGCCATGGTCGCCTCCGGAGTGATGAGTGAGTAGTTCACCCCTGGACCATGGGTCCATAGCAGTAGCTAGATGGTCGTCTTCTCCTTGTTGTGCTTCATTGTTGGATCTTGTGAGCTGCCTAACATGATCAAGATCATCTATATGTAATTCGATATGTTGTGTTTGTCGGGATCCGATGGATAGAGAATACTATGATTATGGTGATTATCAATCTATTGTTTATGTGTTGTTTATGATCTTGCATGCTCTCCGTTATTAGTAGAGGCTCTGGCCAAGTTTTTGCTCTTAACTCCAAGAGGGAGTATTTATGCTCGATAGTGGGTTCATGCCTTCATTGACACCAGGACGAGTGACGTAAAGTTCTAAGGTTGTGATGTGCTTGTTGCCACTAGGGATAAAACATTGATTCTATGTCTAAGGATGTAGTTGTCGATTACATTACGCACCATACTTAATGCAATTGTCCGTTGCTTAGCAACTTAATACCGAATGGGGTTCGGATGATAACTTCGAAGGTGGACTTTTTAGGCATAGATGCGGTTGGATGGCGGTCTATGTACTTTGTCGTAATGCCCAATTAAATCTCACTATATTTATCATATCATGTATATGCATTGTTATGCCTTTCTCTATTTGTCAATTGCCCGACTGTAATTTGTTCACCCAACATGCTTTTATCTTATGGGAGAGACACCTCTTGTCGTCGTGGTGAACGAGCAGATGCCATGGGATGGCTTATCTTGGGGCCGAATGGGCGCTAGAGGATTCGGGGGAGGGTTTGTGACTAGATGGATGAACTTCCGGATGCTTTCCTCAAGAACCCGGCCTAGACCAAAGGTAGAAGAAGAAAGACACAAGGACGAACTCGCTCTAGATCACCATGTTCATTGATCTCAAAACAGGTTACAGGTTGTTCTCTCCTTAGTTGATCGCGCGTATGAAAGATGCTGCCCCCTCTCCTTATATAGGGGAGAGGGTGGCTTACAGAACAAGAAACCCTAATGGGATCTTTGACTAGACAAACTACTTTACAAAGATACTTTATAAAGCTACTTTAATCACAGATGACGCCGGGGTCTTCTTTAAACATGAAGGATGACGCCCTCCGGCTTCTTTGACCGTCATCCTCCTCCTTGTCTTCTAGTCTTCGTTTAAAGCCACTTTGCTTAGCTCATCTTTGTCCTTTAGCTCCTGACGGAATCTTTGACCAGTCAGCCGGCATGTTCTCCCTTCCGGTGCTCCGGTATCTTTCCTTCCTGGTTCCGGTATACCCCTCTTGGGGATACCGGCCTAGCTTCACTGAGCCAAACTCTATTCTCTTATACCGGCATGAATATTAAACCGGTATCTCGAAGGGTGAGACCATCCGGTATGGCACATCTTTGGCATACCGGGGGTCATCCCCCAACATTAGTCCCCGAAGCTGGTATAGTCTGGCGGATTCTATCCAACAGACCATGCCAGGTTTTTTGTATCTTGGATACCGGTTTAACTTTCTTAGCCTTTGGTACAAATCCGGCATCTTTGCTCGGACTCACACTTTCTCTGTTCTCAAGTCATTCTCCGGCATCTTACTCTCCGGCATCTTTAGACTTCAAGTCTCTCCTCGACGAGGTCGAGAATATTTCGGGTTCTGTGCCTGTCAGAGACATGCGCACTGTGACTGTCGCGCCAGCGTCAGTTGTCACTTCGTATTGACACTTGCGCGCTCATTAACTGCACCGCTCCGGATCCCACTCACCGCTTCGGATCCCATGTGTGCATCCGTGTGGCTTTCTCTTTTCCGCGTGTATCTCTGTGACACGTGGCGATCAGCGACGCGAACCGTCGCGGGCCGCGAGACAAACGGCGCAGGCCCAGCGGTTTTCGGCCCACCTTCTCTCTCCTTATAAGCTCAACTGCCCCTTCTTCTTCCTCTTCTTCGCATTCTCCTTCGTTCGCGCATAGAGTTCCTCGCTCCTGCGCTCCTTCACCGCACTTCGTCCGCCGCTGCTCGCCTGAGTTTCGCCGCCCGGTGAACTTGCGCCGCGCCTCCGCCGGACTTCGTCGTGTGGAGAGCTTCTGCTGCGTCTTCTTCTTGCGCGGTGCATTCGTGCTTCTTCTTTACTCTCGCCGCCTCGCCGTCGGCAGAGCTCACCGGCGACCGCGGGCCTGTTCTTTCGCCGGAGAAGGTCTTCCTCATCAACTACGACACTCCAGGTCAGTTCGAATCTTGCTTTGTTTGCCATTTGCTCGCTTTCCAGATCCCGGGTCTGTGGTGTTCTTATTTCTTCCTTTTCCTTTGGTTTTTCTCTTACTCGTAGATCTTCGCGTGGGGGTCAAGTGTGGGATTTCTGTTTCTTTGCCTCCCATCCAATGTCTGACGAGGAAACTTCTTCCGCGTCTTCCTCTTCTTCTTCTGCTAGCCATAGCAAACAAACTTCCGGCGAATCTACGCCCTCAGATTCGATGAGGACAGATTCCGGCAACCAGCAGGACTCCGGTAGTCAGCAAGGCTCTGGCAGCCATCAAGAGGCCGGTAGCCCTCAAGATGCCGGTGGCTCCCAAGATGCCGGTAGCTCCCAAGAGGCCGGTAGCTCTCAGGATACCGGTAGCTCCAGGGATGCCGGTAGCCACCTTGGGACGAGCAGCTCAGGCGAAGCTTCAAGCAGCTCCAGCCAATCTTCTGACGAGGAACCTTCCCCAGTTACACGCGGAGCCTGGATGGGCTCCAACGTTACTAAGTATGAAATAGATTGGCTATACCGGTCCCGTAGGATTCCGGAAGGAGTCACTTGCCGGATTCCTGGTGACGAAATAGTTCCGGACCCCGAGCCCGACGAACGTGTTGTCTTTCTTGCTCACTTTGAGCGCGGCTTTGGCCTTCCTCCATCCTCTTTTTTCCTTGATCTTTTAGATTTCTATAAGCTCCAACCTCACCATCTTCCGGGCAACTCCATCTTTTACCTTTCTTGCTACACCACTTTCATGGAGGCCTACATCGGCATACGTCCCACTCGCGAGACGTTTGCCCGCTTCTTCGCTCTTCGGATTAATTCCGTTCAGGGCAAAGATATTCCTGCACCCAAGCCCCCCGTTCAATGCGGGTCTTGCATCATCAGCAAGCGTCAAGGGAGCCCCTTTTTCGAGTTCTCCGGCCTGGAGTCTTGCCGGTTATGGCAAGGGACGTTTTTCTATGTGAAGAACAACGGCCCTGCAGACTTCATTTGCCTGCCTCCTTTTGATCCGGCGCCGCCCGCGAAAACCAACTGGAGCTACAATCCGAAAGAGTCTCACAACGAGACCAACCGGATTATACGCTTCATGAAGCAGAAGATGAAGGATACCGGCATCTGCTCTGATGATATCATCCGCACCTTCATATCGCGCCGGGTACTTCCTCTGAAGCGCCGCGAGCACCGGATGAGCGAAATGTATGGCCCTGGCGATCCTACCAAGATCACAGGCCTGCCCCTTAGCAAGAAGGACGTTGTCCTCAAGGCCAAGCAGATTTGCCAAACTGCTATGCGTTTTAACTGGAAATGGGGCCTTCTTCCCTTCAGCACTACTAACCCTCCGACCCAAGAAGTAAGGGACCATGCGATTGAGGTTGTTCCTTGCCGGTAACCTTTTGCTTTTGCTTATTTTCTTTTTCATGTTTCAGGCCAAGGACCGCTTCCCCCTCATTGAAGCCGAGCGGCGAGGAGCTTGCCGGAAGCGCGCCCTCGACTCCTTCGACCCAGATCCCCTCATTTTTTGGAAGGATCTGAAGATGGGCAAGACCCCGGCATCTCGCCTGGGCCGATCTCCGCCAAAGCCAACCGGGTCCGCTGACGACCTGGAAATGCTTGAGGTATTTTCTTCTCTGGTTTCTTTTCTTTTCTTTTATCGTTTTCCTTCGAACTCGCTTCTTAGCCTCATCCAAACTCATAGATCCATGAGCACGTGCCGCCCTGCGCGCCGAGGCCGGCACGGAGTTTGTGGACAAGCTCATGGCCCGGGGCCGGAAGAACAAGCGGTCGCCATCCGACGATGGCTCCAGCCCGAGCCCCTCCCTCCAAGCGCTTCCGGACAGAAGAGCTGGGGGAGAAGAAAGTTGGCGTGCGCCGCTACGCGCGCAAGCGATGCCAACCGCTTCGGGTAAATTTCTCATTCCCCGACTCATCTCTTTTTTGCTAAGTTCTTTTTCCGGTTGCTTTCTTCCAACCATCTCTCTTTTTCTCTTTCAGCCCTGCGCTCAAGCTCGGCTCAAAGCCCTCGGGCTCTGAAGGTTCCGCAAGGACCTCAGCCCCTCCTCACTCAAGCCCGGCACCGCCTGGTGCCGGTAACATCTCTGCCTCCCTCTCGGGGGGCACAACAAGTTCGGGGCGTGCGGCCCCTACATCTTCTGATCACCGCACGGAGGAGGATCCTTCCTTCTTCCTTGAGAACCAAGACACCGGCACCAGCAACATCGGTGCCGGAGAAGAAAAAGCTACCGGGCAGGCGGAGCCTCCAGCTCCTCCTGTCTTTGAGAAACAGACAAGTCCCGCGCCGGAATCCTCCGCGCCGGGAAGCTCCAACTCGGGTGGTGCGTCTACCGCTCCCCCTTCTCCGCGAACAATCCTTATGCCGCCGCCAAGTGCTCCCGGCGCCCAGCCTTCCGGGGCTGCTTTTGCCGCGCCGCCGCCCAAGACCTCCAAGCCTACCAAGGGAAAGGCGACGGCTCCCGGCACCTCTTCTGCGGGCCAGCAGCCCCTGGTGCTGCACGTGTCCAAGGCCGCCCAGAACACTGTCACTAAGGCCACTGGTCTTCTTGGCCGCATAACTAACTTCAAGCGCCAAGGCCAGGATCTGGGGCATCTCATGCCCTACGCCCAGAAGTGGAACGCCGCGGATATCACTCCGGCGACCCGCGGCCTGGGCAAGGACAGGCAGCCGGCACCAGATCCCATTGGGAACCGCTCTTCCGAGGAGCACTTCACACGGCTCCGCTGCGCCGTGAAGGAGCTGGACAGTTCGTGGTATGATGCCACGAACAATCTTATGGTACGTTTTATCAATTTTTCTTGATTGCCGGTTTCCTTTCTTCCGGAGTCTTTTATCTTTCACTTTCGTGCCGGTTTCTCTTTTGTCTATCTTCCCAGTCCCCGAGTTTTGTGGTGAAAGCGTAGCTTTTAGGACAAAACTTAAACTCTAAGAACTTATCGCGAAACCGGCATCGCCAGTCCCCGAGCTTCGGGTTAAGAACTCTGTTCTTAGCGCGAAACTTTACCTTAGAACGCGCGAAACCGGCATCTGCCGATCCCGAGTTTTGTGGTGAAAGCGTAGCTTTTAGGACAAAACTCAAACTTCAAGAACTTAGCGCAAAACCGGCATTGCCAGTCCCCGAGCTTCGGGTTAAGAACTCTGTTCTTAGCGCGAAACTTTACCTTAGAACGCGCGAAACCGGCACTGCCAGTCCCCGAGTTTTGGGTTAAGAACTCTGTTCTTAGCGCGAAACTTTTCCTGATCTTTTTTGCTTTGAACAGCTCACGGCTGACGCTCGGAAGACCCTCTTTGAGGAGCTCTTGTGGGAGCATCGGGAGCTTGTGGAGGCACACGACAAGTGCCAAGGTATACTTTTGTTCTGCCGGCATCTTTCTTACCGGAACCTTTTTTCTTCTCGACACTTGTAACTTCTTCTTGACGAGTGCTCCCGGAAGCTTCCATTGATGCCCTCAAGGAGCAGCTCGCCAATGCCCAACGTACGACTTTGTTTTTCCTTTTGCTATCTTGCTTTTACTTTGAACCCTACCAACGCCACCTTGCTTACACCTTCTTTCCGGGTTGCGGGGAGAAGGAGCAGCCGATCAAGCAAGCATCGGGAAGAGCTGAGCGCCCGGAAGACCAGCTACCAGGAGCTCAAGTCCCAGCTTATCCAGCTGGGTCTTGACCATGCCAAAGCTCTCGAGGCCGCTGAAGCTGACGCGGCGGCTAAGATGAACGAGGCCCTGGAGAATGCTAGCAACGCCACCGTGGTGCTGCAAGCTGAGCTGGAAGAGCTGGCCAAGGCCCGGAAGGCTGCCGAGGAGAAAGTCGCGCGGTTGGAGGAGGAGCGCAAGGAATGCAATCAGCTGATCCTCCAAACCGACAACCTTGCCCATCGTAAGCTCTCTGATTAATGCATACAAACCATTTTTTCTCCGGCGTCATTTTCTTTTCGCTATCTTTTCTTCCGGTCTCTTTTTCTTCCGGATTCTTTTCTTTCCGGATTCTTTTCCTTAGCCCTTTTTTCTTCTTTGCACAGGCCTCTTCCCGGACTCCCAGACTTATGCTATCAAGAAGGTCAACGCGCGCCGCCCCAGCCAGAGCCAAGCGAGTCTCGCCGTGCCATGGACGCCCAACGACCATCTGGTTGCGCTTAACGCGCGGGTGTCTCATATGCGCGCCATTGACCGCAACTTGTCTGATATTCCTGATGTAGCTTCCCAGCTCTACAGGACTCTCTGGCCTGGCGAGGTGGTGCCGGACACTTTCTCCTTGATCAGCGATCGCCTCAAGGGCGCCGGCAGGAGGATCCGCGAATGGCGCTGCTCTGCTGCCCGCGCTGGAGCAGACTCTGTCCTCCGCGTCGCCTGCTCTTGGTACCCGGAGCTCGACCTGGATGCCCTCATCGGCGTGCGCGAAGGCGCGGAAACCGATCTGGACCCGATCCTTACCGCCAAACGGCAGGATCGCGCGTACCGGATCGCGGAGTACGCCGAAATGCGCACCTTCATCCCTCCACCTCACGGCGTTCAAGATTATCTTGATGAGGAGGAAGATGAAGCCGAGGAGGAGCCTCTTGACGATGCTGACGCTGGCGACGCTCCCCCTGAAGCTCCCGCTGCTCCGATTCTCGACTTGGAGATTTACCCGTCATGCCCCTTGGCCCCGTGTGGCTTAAAACAATCTTTTGTTAAATTCTGCCCGTATGCCGGGGCTTATGATGTAAAACCTTAAGTCCGCATGTGTTTGACGTACAACTTTTGTGCCGGTAAGTTATACCGGTATCTAATTATCTTAGGTTTGCCTTAGTGTTTCGCTTTTGGTTCTCGCTTTTATCTCGCACTTGCAAAGATTTCCAAATTGTTTCGCATCCAATTCGATGCACACTTGGTTCTTTTGCCTTGACTCTCGCTCTGCCTTCTCTGGGCGTTCTTTGGCATATGAGCACAAGGTTCTTTCACCAAACAAGCATTTTCTTGAACTTAGAAATAATTCGAAATTTTGCAAAAAACCGGTATGACCGGGGTTAGTTAAATTTTTCCGGATTGTTCTTTTCCGGTTTTCCTCTCCACAGTTCGTGTGCTTATCCCCTACCGGTTTATCTTGCTTGCCATGAAGCCAAGTTATGGACAGCAGCAGAGTCGAAGACTCCGGTAGGGTTTAGCACACTACTAATCCGGAAAGAAAAAACGTTCAATAAGCAACCGGTAACGGAAAAAATAGACATGTTCCATGCAATTTAAACAAGACAAGTCCCCGAGATTCATTTGAGGTCCTGACATCTTTTATTCATAGCATGTAAGGTACAAAAAGGAACTTCTTACAACACAACTTCAAGAGTAGAAAGGACGCAACAAGGCTACGTTCCATGGGCGTTTGGTTTCGTCTCCGGACTTGTCCGCCTTTCCCTTCTTCCATTCCTGCGCATCGATTAGGTAATAGGCATCATTGTGGAGAGCCTTGCTCACAATGAAAGGTCCTTCCCACGGAGGGGAAAGTTTATGCCGGCCTTCAGTGCGCTGCACCAGGCGTAGCACCAGGTCCCCTTCTTGGAACACTCTTGGATTGACCTTCCGGCTATGATAGCGTCGGAGGTTCTGTCGGTAAATGGCTGTTCTTGCCAAAGCTAGCTCTCTTGCTTCTTCTAGCAAGTCTACATCATTTTCTCCGGCCTCTTTTACCTCTTCTTCGGTATAGAGCTGCACCCTTGGTGAGTCATGGAGAATGTCGGTTGGTATGACCGCTTCTGCTCCATAAACCATGAAGAATGGCGTGTATCCGGTAGACCGGTTCGGAGTTGTTCTTAGACTCCAGAGCACTGACGGTAGCTCATCGATCCAACATCCCGGCGATTTTTCCATTGCATCAATGAGTCTTGGCTTGATACCGGAAAGTACCAAAGCATTCGTTCTTTCCACTTGACCATTGCCTTGTGGGTGCGCCACTGAGCACAAATCTAGCCGGATGTTTTTGCTTTCACAGAACCGCTTGAATTCTCCTTGGGCAAAGTTCGTGCCATTGTCAGTTATGATACTGTGTGGGTATCCATATCGCAGGATTACATCTTTCAGGAATTTTACTGCTGTGTGGCCATCACACTTTGCGATAGGCTTCACCTCTAGCCACTTGGTGAATTTATCCACCATTACCAAAATGTGGGTCATGTTTCCCCTTGCGGTTTTGAACGGTCCAACCATGTCCAGGCACCAAACGGCAAAAGGCCAAGTTAGCGGTATGGTTTTTAAGCCAGATGCTGGGGTATGGTTTTGCTTAGCATACCTCTGGCAGCCATTGCATTTCCTTACCAAATCCTCACATTGTCCAAGGCCGTGGGCCGCAGGAACCCATGCCGGAACACCTTTGCCACCAACGCCCTTGAAGAAGCGTGGTGCCCGCATTCTCCTCGATGAATTTCCTCAAGCATTTCTCTTCCTTCTTCCGGCTCCACACACCTTTGGAGGACACCGGTAACACTTCTCTTGTATACCTCGCCATTGATGATGGTGTAAGCTTTGGACCTTCTCTGTATCCTTCTTGATTCATTTTCGTCAACCGGCAAGGTGCCGTTGATCAGGAATTCCTTGATAGGTTCAACCCAAGACGGTGTCTCTCCTACCACAAAGACCGGCATGTCTATGTCCATGCTGTCCACAAGCATTGCCTTTTCCGGCAAGGGCGTCGCAGTCCCCGAGTTTACCGGTGCAGTCCCCGAGCTTGCCGGAGCAGTCCCCGGGTTTTCTTCGTCAACCTCCATTGGCACCACATGTGATTCCGGTACAAAAATTGATTCCGACTCCGGACTTGGCTTGATTGATGGAACTCGCAAGTGCGCCAGAGCTATCCCGGGAGGAATTTCTTGCCTGGATGAGCCTAGCTTGGATAAAGTATCCGCGGCCTCGTTTTCTGCACGTGGCACATGGTGGAACTCACATCCTTCGAAGAAGCCGGCAATCTTTTGCACCTGGAACCGGTATGAGGCCATGTTGGCATCTTTTGCGTCCCAATCTCCGAACACCGTTGCACCACGAGATCTGAATCACCATAGCAAATGATCCCGAGTGCCCCTATTTCTTTTGCAACCTTGAGCCCATGTATCAGAGCCTCGTATTCAGCGACATTGTTTGATGCCCTGAAGTGCACTTGTAAAACATACCGGAGGTGATCTCCCTTTGGTGAGGTGAGTACCACACCGGCACCTAGGCCCTCCTTGAGCTTGGATCCGTCAAAATGCATCTTCCAAGATCTCTATCTTGTGTTCGCGGCTTGTACTCGCACCTCCGCCCAATCGACCAAGAAATCAGCTAAAGCTTGCGACTTAATGGCATCTCTTCTTTCATACACCGGCACGTATGGTGATAACTGAATTGCCCATTTTGCAATCCCGCCGCCGGCATCCTTGTTGCCCATGATATCGGAGATGGGTGCCTCGCTCACCACCTTCATGGGGTGCTCCTCAAAGTAATGCTTGAGTTTCGTGGCGGCCATGAATACGCCATAGGTCATTTTTTGGAAGTGTGGGTAGTTTTGCTTTGATGAGGAGAGCACCTCGCTCAGGTAGTATACCGGCCTCTGGACGGTTTTTCCTTCCTCTTCTCTTTCCACTACTACCACAACACTAACCACCCGATTTGTTGCCGCTATATAAAGCAACATAGGTTCTCTTTCCAAGGGCGAGGCCAAAATTGGGGCCGTTACGAGCATGTTTTTCAATTCTTTAAACGCTGCGTCTGCCTGCGTGGTCCAGACGAAAGTATCCGATTTTCTCATCAAAGCATATAGCGGCAAGGCCTTTTCTCCTAGCCTGCTTATGAACCGGCTTAGCGATGCCAAGCTTCCGGTAAACTTTTGTACATCTTTCAGTTCTCGTGGGATAGTCATTCTTTCTATTGCCCTGATTTTTACCGGATTGACCTCAATGCCCCGGCTTGACACAAGGAAACCAAGTAGCTTGCCGGCAGGGACACCAAAGGTGCATTTTGCCGGATTGAGTTTCATCCGGAACCGCCTTAGGTTATCAAATGTTTGCCGGATGTCATCGATTAAGGTATCTTTTACTTTAGTTTTTATCACGATATCATCCACATAGACTTGCACATTCTTTCCGATTTGATCAAACAAGCATTTTTGCATACAGCGCTGGTACGTTGCACCAGCGTTGCGCAAACCAAAAGGCATAGTAACATAGCAATAAGCCCCGTGCGGGGTAATGAACGCAGTTTTTATTTGATCTTCTTTTTCGTAGGGATCTGGTGGAAGCCGGAATATGCATCCAGAAACGACAACAACTCACACCCAGCAGTAGAATCAATCACTTGATCGATTCGGGGCAAAGGGAAAGGATCTCTTGGGCAAGCTTTGTTGAGGTTGGTGTAGTCGATGCACATGCGCCACACCTTGGCAAGTTGTGCCTCCGTGTTCTCATCTTTTTTCTTCTCAACCAACACCGGATTGGCCAGCCACTCTGTGTGCGTGACCTCCACGATGAAACCGGCTACCAGCAGCTTTGTTACTTCTTCTCCAATGATTTTCCTCCTATCTTCAGCGAACCGGCGCAAAGGTTGCCGCACCGGCTTAGCATCCTTCCGGACGTTTAGAGAGTGCTCAGCCAGCTCCCCGGAACCCCCACCAAATCATCGCAGACCAGGCAAAGATGTTCCGATTCTCACGGAGGAAGCCGACGAGCGCGCTTTCCTATGCTTGGTCGAGGCCGGCACCGATACGGACGGTGCGCTCCGGGTAAGCCGGATCCAAGCACAATGTTCTTTGTCTCATTTGTCGGCTTGAATGCCAGCGAGTCCAAGCTTCCACTCATTGCCGCTAAGCTCAACTTTGAGGATCGAGCCAGCCGCAACAGTCAGCTTGCATTCTCTTTTTCTCCTCCGCGATCACCAGCGATTCCCGCTAGGTTTGATCCGGCAGACGCCGTTTCCATTGAGACTTTGTAGTTTCCCACCACAGCTAGTGGTCCACGAGGTGCCGGCATCTTCATCTTGAGATAAGCCGTGTGGGTCGATGCCATGAACGCTGCCAAGGCCGGTCTCCCCAACAAGGCATGGTAGGGACTATCTAAGTCCACCACCTCAAACTCAAGGTTTTCCACACGACAATTGTCGCGTCCTCCAAACGACACATCCACCCGAACCTTTCCTATCGGGGCACAAGACAAACCGGGAACAATCCCATGGAAAGTTGTATGAGTTGGCTGCAACATGTTTTCTGTTATGCCGAGCGTACGCATGGTGTGCTTGTACATGATGTTTATGCTGCTACCATTGTCTATCAGCACCTTGCTGAATTTTACTCGAGTTTCCGGCCCCTTCATGATTGGGTCCACCACGAGAGCGTATCCACCCGGATTCGGCATGACTTTGGGGTGATCCTTGAACGACCAGGTGATTTCCTGATCTGACCACAGCATGTATTTTGGCACTGCCGGCATCACGGCGTTCACTTCCATGGAACGGCGATGCACGCTTTGCCTGTCCATTGGTTCTGTGACAAAGACAACCATGCACAAGTGTGGGTCTTCATAAACATTGCGGCCTAAAGGTGCCGGTGGAGGTTGCTGGTCATTGTTTTGCTCCACCCGGTTAACCTGCCGGTACCGTCGCTCGTTTGGCCGCACCGGTAAGGCGTTTGCTCCGGTAAGCGGTGGTGGAGGTGGTAACCGCTGTCGTTGCCGCATGGGGCCCCCTGGCGCCTGCGCATCTTTTACCGCTCCTCTTTGCATCAAAAACTTGGTCCAAGAACAATCCTTCGTCAAGTGATTCGACGGGTGATCCGGATTCGGCGTGTGCCACCGGCAAGGTTGGTCCATGGCGGCTTCCATGGTGTATTTC
>NC_061510.1:38672260-38687898 GCF_022539505.1 Lolium rigidum
CCTACTCGCCCTCGAGTAGGTAAACGATAACACAAATAATTTACGAAGTGACATGCTACCAACATAACCTTGATCAACATTATTGTAAAGCATATGAGATGAATGGAGTGATCTGAAGCAAAAGATTGCTAACAAAAGATGATGACTAAACAAATGAATCATATAGCAAAACTTTTCATGAATAGTACTTTCAAGACAAGCATCAACAAGACTTGCATAAGAGCTAACTCATAAGCAATAAATTCAACGCAGAATGCATTGAAGCAACACAAAGGATGATTAAGTTTCAGCAATTGCTTTCAACTTGTAACATGTATATCTCATGGATATTTGTCAACATAGAGTAATATAACAAGTGAAATAAGTAAACATGTAAGAATCAATGAACACAGTTAACACAAGTGTTTGCTTCTAAGATAGAAAGAAGTGGGTAGACTGACTCAACATAAAGTAAAAGAATGGCCCTTCGCGAGAGGAAGCATGGATTACTATTTTTGTGCTAGAGCTTTTGTTTTGAAAACATAGAAACAATTTTGTCAACGGTAGTAATAATTCATATGTGCTATGCATAATACTTCCTACAAGTTGCAAGTCTCATGCATAGAGTAATAATAGTGCTCGCACCTTGTCCTAATCAGCTCGGATAACACGGATTATCATTGCATGACATATGTTTCAACCAAGTGTCACAAAGGGGTACCTCTATGCCGCACGTACAAAGGTCTAAGGAGAAAGCACGCATTGGATTTCTCGCTTTTGATTATTCTCAACTTAGACATCCATCCGGGACAACATAGACAACAGATAATGGACTCCTCTTTTAATGCTTAAGCATTCAACAACAGATAATATTCTCATAAGAGATTGAGGTTGTATGTCCAAACTGAAAACTTCCACCATGATACATGGCTTTAGTTAGCGGCCCAATGTTCTTCTCTAACATATACATACTCAAACCATTTGATCATGAAATCGCACTTACTTCAGACAAGACGAACATGCATAGCATCTCACATGATATCCAACAAAGGTAAAAAGTTGATGGCGTCTCCAGAAACATGGTTACCGCTCAACAAGCAACTTATAAGAACTAAGACACATAACTACATATTCATCACCACAATAGTTTTTAAGCTATTTGTCCCATGAGCTATATATTGCGAGAGATAAAGGAATGAAATTTTAAAGGTAGCACTCAAGTAATTTACTTTGGAATGGCGAGAAAAATACCACATATAGGTAGATATGGTGGACACAAATGGCATGGGTTTTGGCTCAAGGTGTTTGGATGCACGAGAAGCATTTCCTCTCAGTACAAGGTTTGGGCTAGCAAGGTTGTTTGAAGCAAACACAAGTATGAACCGGTACAGCAAGACTTACACAAGAACATATTGCAAGCATTATAAGACTCTACACTGTCTTCCTTGTTGTTCAAATACTTTACCAGAAAATATCTAGACTTAGAGAGACCAATCATGCAAACCAAATTTTAACAAGCTCTACGGTAGTTCTCCATTAATAGATTAAACTACATGATGCAAGAGCTTAAACATGATCTATGAGAGCTCAAAACAATTGCCCAGCTATTCCAAATCATATGCAGCATTTTCTGATTCCAACCAAATAGCAATCAACGAAGCAATTTCAGCCTTCGCCATGAATATTAAAGCACAGTTAAGAACACAAGTGTTCCATATGAAAAAGCGGAGCGTAATATCTCCAATATAAGGATGGTGGGATCCAACTTTATTCAAACCAAAACAAAAATAAAAGCAAACAGACGCTCCAAGTAAAGAACATAAGATGTGATGGAATAAAAATATAGTTTCACTAGAAGTGACCTGATAAGTTGTCGATGAAGAAGGAGATGCCTTGGGCATCCCCAAGCTTAGATGCTTGAGTCTTCTTAAAATATGCAGGGATGAACCACCGGGGCATCCCCAAGCTTATACCTTTCACTCTTCTTGATCATAGTATATCATCCTCTTCTCTTGACCCTTGAAAACTTCCTCCACACCAAACTTCAAGCAAACTCATTAGAGGGTTAGTGCATAATCAAAAATTCATATATTCATAGGTGACACAATCATTCTTAACACTTTTGGACATTGCACAAAGCTTCTGAAAGTTAATGGAACAAAGAAACTCATTCAACATAGCAAAAGCGGCAATGCGAAATAAAAGGCAGAATCTGTCAAAACAGAACAGTCCGTAAAGACGAATTTTGCAGGGGCACTTAACTTGCTCAAACGGAAAAACTCAAAACTAATGAAAGTTGCGTACATATCTGAGGATCACGCACGTAAATTTGCAGATTTGTATGAGTTACCTACAGAGAGTTATGCGCGAAATTCGTGACAGACAGCAAATCTGTTTCTGCGCAGTAATCCAAATCTAGCATCAACTTTACCATAGAGACTTTACTTGGAACAAAAACATGATAAGGAGAGGTTGCTACAGTAGTAAACAACTTCCAAGACTCAACAATACAGTAAATAAAATGAAACTTGGGTTATCTCCCAAGAAGTGCTTTTCTTTAACGCCTTTCAGCTAGGCGCAGAAAGTGCAAATCAAGTATTTTCAAGAGATGAAGCATCAACGTTATTACCCCGGGTGTTGGGAGTTTTCTCAACTATGCATTGTATATTATTTATGTATGGAACTCCCTTTTCAATACCCTTAGGCTTACTATCCTCCTCAAATAAATTTTCAGGGACAATCCAATCAAAATTCTTTTCTAATGCCTCGTGCATTCCTACGAGTTTATGAGGTATTGGTATTTTAATATCTCCCTCATAATTGAATTTATTAGTGTATCTTAGCCTATATTTTTCCCTTTTTTCAAGGATATTTGCAAAATTGGTACACAAGCCTAGCATCTTATATCGAATAAAGACTTTCATAGCTTCTCTAGCTACATCACCAAATTCTCTAAGAAGGGTTTCTAGAATAAAATCTTTCTTTTCTCCTTCTTCCATATCACCGAGTGTAAGAAACATATGTTGCATTATGGGATTGAGATTAACAAATCTAGTTTCCAACATGTGTACTAAACAGGCAGAAGCACTTTCATAAGTAGGAGCAACTTTTAATAATGGTATATCTTCAAAATCTTCATCCATACTAACATGGGTGAAAAATTCTTCTATATTATCTCTTCCAATGATAGACCCTTGTCCTACCGGTATTTTTTCCAGAGTAAACTTAGGATGAAGCATGATGAAATAAATAAAAGGTAAATAAAGTAAATGCAAGTAACTAATTTTTTTGTTTTTGATATAGAGCCAGTAAACAAGACAGAAAGTAAAGTAACTAATTTTTTGTGTGTTTTAGATATAGAGCTAGTAAATAAAACAGAAAGTAAAGCAACTAATTTTTTTGTGTTTTTAATATAAAGCAAACAAGACAGTAAATAAAATAAAGTAAATCAAGACAAAAACAAAGTAAAGAGATTGGATGTGGAGACTCCCCTTGCAGCGTGTCTTGATCTCCCCGGCAACGGCGCCAGAAATTTAGCTTGATACGCGCGAAGCACACGTCCGTTAGGAACCCCAAGTGGAAGGTATGATCCGTATAGAAGCAAGTTTCCCTCGGTATGAAACCAAGGTTATCGAACCGGTAGGAGCCAAGAAGCACGTGAAGGTTGTTGGTGGAGGAGTGTAGTGCGGCGCAACACCGGTGAAACCGGCGCCAACGTGGAACACCTGCACAACACAATCAAGATACTTTGCCCCAACGTAACGGTGAGGTTGTCAATCTCACTAGGCTTGCTGAAAACAAAGGATTAAACGTATCGAGTGGAAGATGGTGTTTGTTTGCAAAGAACGATAAAAACAATGATTGCGGTAGATTGTATTCAGATGTAAAAGAATGGTCCGGGGTCCACAGTTCACTAGTGGTGTCTCTCCAATAAGATAACTAACATGCTTGGGTGAACAAATTACGGGTGGGCAATTGACAAATAAAGATTCAATACATATCAATGATGATTACTATGAGATTTAATCGGGGCATTACGACAAAGTACATAGACCGCTATCCGGCATGCATCTATGCCTAAATAATCCACCTTCGGGTTAGCGTCGCACCCCTCCGGTATTAAGTTGTAAACAACGAGATAATTGCATTAAGTATGGTGCGTAATGTAATCAACACAAATATCCTTAGACAAAGCATCGATGTTTTATCCCTAGTAGCAACAGCACATCCACAACCTTAGAACGTTCTGTCACTGTCCCAGATTAAATGGAGGCATGAACCCATTATCGAGCATAAATACTCCCTCTTGGAGTTACAAGTATCAACTTGGCCAGAGCCTCTACTAGCAACGGAGAGCATGCAAGAACATAAACAACACATATATGATACATTGATAATCAATTTGACATAGTATTCTAGATTCATCGGATCCCACCAAACACAACATGTAGCATTACAAATAGATGATCTTGATCATGTTAGGCAGCTCACAAGATCTAAACAATGATATCACAAGCGGAGAAGACAACCATCTAGCTACTGCTATGGACCCATAGTCCAAGGATGAACTACTCACACATCAATCCGGAGGCGGGCATGATGATGTAGAGCCCTCCGGTGATGATTCCCCTCTCCGGCGAGGGTGCCGAGGCGATCTCCCGAATCCCCAGAGATGGAATTGGCGGCGGCGGCGTCTCTGGAAGGTTTTCCGTATCGTGGCTCTCGGTACAGGGGGTTTCGCGACGAAGGCTTTAAGTAGGCGGAAGGGCGGAGTCGGAGGGGTCACGGGGGGCCCACACGCTAGGGTGATACGTCTCAAACGTATCCATAATTTCTGATGTTCCATGCTAGTTTTATGACAATACCTACATGTTTTGTTCACACTTTATATCGTTTTTATGCATTTTCCGGAACTAACCTATTAACAAGATGCCGAAGTGCCGGTTCACGTTTTCTGTTGTTTTTGGTTCCCGAAGAAGGCTGTTCGGGCAATATTCTCGGAATTCGACGAAACGAAGACCAAACATCATAATTCACCGAGACGGACCGGGACACCGAAGGGGAGACGGAGAGGAGGCCCGGGGCCCCGGACCATAGGGCCGCGCGGCGGAGCCCCGGCCGCGCCAGCCTATGGGGAGGGCGCCCTGGTGCCCCTCTGACGCCGCCTCTTCGCCTATAAAGTCCCTCGCGACCTAAAAACCCGACACCGATTGACGAAACTCCAGAAAAGCTCCAAGGGCGCCGCCGCCATCGCGAAACTCCAATTCGGGGGACAGAAGTCTCTGTTCCGGCACGCCGCCGGGACGGGGAAGTGCCCACGGAAGGCTTCTCCATCGACACCACCGCCATCCCCATCAACGCTGCTGCTCCCATGATGAGGAGGGAGTAGTTCTCCCTCGAGGCTAAGGGCTATGCGGTAGCTATGTGGTTAATCTCTCTCTCTGTACTCCACTACAATGATCTTATGAGCTGCCTTACATGATTGAGATCCATATGATGAGCTTTGTATCGCTACTAGTTTATGTGCTACTCATGTGATGTTATTAAAGTAGTCTATTCCTCCTGCATGGTGTAATGGTGACAGTGTGTGCATCGTGTGGTTCTTGTCGTAGGCTATGATCATAATCTCTTGTAGGTTATGAAGTTAATTATCGCTATGATAGTATTGATGTGATCTATCACCCCTTCATAGTGTAATGGTGACAGTGTGTATGCTATGTTAGTACTCGGGCTATTTTGCAAAGATCTATTATGCTCTAAGGTTACTTAAATATGAATGCTGAATGTTGTGGCGCTTGTTAACTCCGGCTTGAGGGAGCTCTTGTAGCCCTACACAATGAATGGTGTTTGTCATCCAACAAAAGAGTGTATGTAGCACAAATGAGAAGAAGTTATTATTTATTATGCGATCAATGTTGAGAGTGTCCACTAGTGAAAGTATGATCCCTAGGCCTTGTTTCCAAACATCGAATCACCGCTTACTTACTGTTATGTTGCATGTTTACTCGCTGCCATATTTTATTCAGATTGCTATTACCACTCATATTCATCCATACTACTTGTATTTCACTATCTCTTCGCCGAACTAGTGCACCTATACATCTACAAGTGTATTAGGTGTGTTGGGGACACAAGAGACCTCTTGTATCGTGATTGCAGGGTTGCTTGAGAGGGATATCTTTGACCTCTTCCTCCCTGAGTTCGATAAACCTTGGGTGATCCACTTAAGGGAAAACTTGCTGCTGTTCTACAAACCTATGCTCTTGGAGGCCCAACACTGTCTACATGAAAAGAAGCGTGAGTAGACATCATAGGGCCGCGCGGCCAGGGCCTGGGCCGCGCCGCCCTAGTGTGTTGGCGCCTCGTGGCCCCACTTCGTATCTCCCTCGGTCTTCTGGAAGCTTCGTGGAAAAATAGGACCCTGGGCGTTGATTTCGTCCAATTCCGAGAATATTTCCTTTGTAGGATTTACGAAACCAAAAACGGCGAGAAAACAACAACTGGCGCTTCGGCATCTTGTTAATAGGTTAGTGCCGGAAAATATATAATAATGATGTAAAGTATGTATAAAACATTCAAGTATTGTCATAAAAGTAGCATGAAACATAAGAAATTATAGATACGTTTGATACGTATCACTCCTCATCACAGAGAAGAAGAAGGAAGTGAAGCTTGCCAAGGTGGAAGCAAGGAGGGAAGATGCCAAGCGGAAGGCCGAGCTCGACTTGAGGATGCTCGACCTCAAACAAGCCAAGGCCATGAAGGAGCTCTTGGCCGAGGAGAGGGATATCATGATGATGCGCACCGACGGCATGGACGAGGATCAGCTGGCTTGGTGGAAGGAGACGAAGGAGGACATCATGGCGAGGAAGAAGGCTGCGCGTGAAGCTCGTGATGCAAGTGCTCAAGGCGAGTCTCCGGCGAGTGGTGGCGCCGGTGTCGATGGTTTATCACATTTGGGAAATTCTGTGGCTTGAACATTGCCTATGATCGCGTTGTGATGTTAAAAACTATAAATTATGCATCACATATTTTGGATGTGCTATGTTTGATCTAAAATTGTTGTGCAAATTGTTGTCTAAAACCCTGTTTTGAGGGGTTGGGTGAATACAGGGCCCTCTAGTCGCGTTTTAAGGGGCGAAAAAATACGGGGCCTGTTAGACATGCTCTTAGATGGTTTTTTGGTGCGAACTCAACACAACCCGTATTGGCTAGTTCGGTTTCGCAGTTTACACCGGCTAACGAAGACACACGTTTCAATGGGCAACGGCAACGGCGCGGTGGTGTTGACCAGTAAGCTCATCCTCACAACCTCACGTCACACGACTCGTCGAGATTGCCCACGCCGCGACAGCCAACATACTCGACCTTGTTGTTGCATCTGCGACAATGTGGCAATCGATCTCGCCCAACTTGCCGTCGTGATGAACTTGTTGCGTTGTGCCGCTCACCATCAGCATGTCGTTGCTCCGATTGCCACATACGCCACTTATTGCCACATCCGGCCGGGTCCCTGGTGGCGTCCATGATCATTACCTCATTCAAAGTTGTCCTCCTCGTATTCTCCGTCGTGGCGAGTTATAAGCATAAGTTCATGTTTCGGCCATTGCCGTGCGCGGTGCACCTCACCGCGGCGGTGATCGTGGTCAACAAGAGGCATTTGCATGCATCGCGGTGCTACTTCTCTTCTTGATCACCGGGTCAATACTCATTGAGGCCACCGTCATCCCACGCTTCGCCTCCGATGCCACAGCGTCTGCGCTCATCGTGGTCACCATTGTCGCTCGCCACGCCGCCGAGGCCACCAAGCTCCCTAACTGTTAGCGAACTCAACGGCTGAAGTTCACATTTACGAAGTGAGAAAATGGCATGGTCTTCTCGCGCATGGCACGTAATTAAAAGGTAGCTAACACTATTGCTATTCACAAGCTTGGATCCAATAGACAAGTTAGTTTGTGACACAGTTGCCCTTGGTTTGGTTCGACAGTTTGGGCGAGTTCAGTAGCGGAACTACATCACAATTGTTGGGCGGGCCAGCCCAAAGAAGATCATATATTTTTATTTTGGGCCAATTTTCTTCCCACTTTTCAGTGTTTTGGGCTGAGCTGGGCGGGCCATGGCCCAGTCTTGTTTCAATATAGGTCCGCCACTGGGCGAGTTGGTACCAAACCATGAATAGTCTTGGTCACCACATGCGAGATTGACAAAGTCATACCACAGGTGCCTCGCCTTGTTGTCGACCAAAACGTCGTCTCGCGCTAAAGAATATTCCATCTTTATGAAACACTAAAGTGTTAAACCTGGGGTTTAAACTCTAGTCGTCTGGGTGACTTAGTGTCACTGCCTCCCAAACCATCCAACCACACCTTTTTTTAGGGAAGGCCATCCAACCATACATTGGTTCTCAGACTCTTATTAAACTTCAAAAGTTATATAGGAAAACTATTTTCATTTGGAGAGAATATAATAAGCTCCCAGACTGGACCACTGGGGTGGGCCTTCCATTGTGCTCTGGAAACAAAAGCTGAACAGGAAGCGGCCGTGTTACCAAGGAGTGGCCCATCTAAAAAAAGGCCTACCGCTGTTCGCTAAGGAGGCCATGCACAGGCTGGGCCTTGGCATTTGAGATGGAGCTCGACATGTCTTTAGCTCGCAATGAAGCACACTCGCTTGCACTTGATCTTCAGCTGACTGAAACCAGTGTCGTTTCCGACTGTTTACAGGTGATAAAGTGATACACAATCTGAAGAACAAGGTGCCCTGTCGATATGTTTTCTTGTTGAAGGAAATAGAGTACCGGACTACCGGAGTTCTTTGTTTCTTTTAGCTATGAGTATAGAGAGTCTACTGCGGATGCTCATTCTCTTGTAAATACTGTAGTAACTCTACCAGCAGGCCGTCCTATCTGGCTTCTAGGACGACTGACATTACCTGTATCCCTGTGAACTTGGTTGATGAATGAAAACTCCCTTCCTCCTAAAAAAATTAATGCCATTTTTCATCGTGGACTACCTAGCAAGCTCACCTTTCAGCATAAACTTTGGTTGAGAGTGGATTTAGTAACCGGGTATATACGTGAGCACGCAGCCATTAGCGTTGGATTTGCTTTAAGATGCATGTCTCACAAACGGAGCCAAACGGCGCGGGACAAACAAACAAACTAGTATCCACGCTATGAACCATACATCACATCATCCTTTCTTTTCTCTCCCTCTCAGGCCACCACTGTAGCCGGCCGGCGATGGGGAATGGAGGCGATCCCCTTGCTGGAGAAAGGAAGGGAGAGGAGGGGATGGCGTGGTCGACGCCACCGGACTGGAGGGTGGCGAGGCCAGCTCATGGTGGTGGAGGCCGGCAGGAGGCGCGCCCGGCAGGATGCGACGCCGCTTGCCATGGTCAGGAGCTGTGAGGGGTGGGGTCTGTAGCGTTCCAGCCGCGGAATTGAGCTCGTCGGGAGTCGCCGCGCGCCGGAATCGAGCTCGCCGGCAGTGGCGCTGTGGGGAATCGAGCTCGCCGGCAGTGCCGCTGCCCAAAGATGTCCGCACCGGCCTCCGCGACTGGCTGGTTCCCCACACGCGGACGGCGCCGCGCCGGTCGGCGACTGCTTCCCCCGCCGTAGAGCGCGCGCCGTCTTCTGCGAGTCCGGGCGCGTCGAGCGCGGCCGTCTCCTTCGATGGAGGTCGAGCACTTGCCGGTGGCGGGAGTCCGCGGTGCTGCTTTGGTGCATCCACCGCGAGCCAAGACCTCCTCCTTGTGGTCGACCTGGCCGGCCACGTCCAGGGGCCACGGCTCCCTCAACCTTCGGCCAGTACCTCCAAGACCCGCCGCACCTCTAGCTGGCCACGCCCGTGCACGTTGCAGCCCCTGCCACACGCGTGCCCGCGAGCCCCATCCATGTGCCGCCTCGAGCCTCTCGTCCTCCTAGCTACTCCGCCGCCGACAGCCGGACGAGGCCGCCCAGCAACTTCCGACGTCTCCTCGTTCCTTGGCCCTCTCCATCCTTGGCCACGACGGGATCAAATCGGGTCAGCGGAGCTGCGGGTTGTGGATTGTTCGGGAGGTGCAGCCGCGTCCCTCATCGCGTTGGGCGCGGCCATGATGGGGAGAGAGGCAGTCCGGGTCGTGGGCGCTTGGAGGTGTCATGGCGCACGAGCTGCAACGCCGTGTATGGAGGAGTCAGGATCGAGCCAACCCCTCGTCCTCGTGGTCGACCTGGCGCGTTTCGACATGGGGCTGCAGGGGGAACAGTGTGCCATCGCGGTGGAGGTGGACTGCAGCGGCGGCGCTGGGCTCGATCCGCCCTCGCTTTGCCTTGGTGGCGCGATCTGAACAGCCGTGTTCACTCTTAGGCGAGTAATTTTCTTCCTGAGTAACCTCCGGTTCTGTATTCCTTTCAGGTCTAGACAGAGAGATTGGTTCTTTTATTTGATTTACTTTGATCTTTCTTATTTTCTTGGAATTGGAAGACTGAAGCTCAAGGAAGAAAAATCCCGGCGGGGAAGATCTCGCGGGCAGCTACAGGCAAACGCGCAGGCTTTTTGGAGAAGAAACTCGTTTTGGTCTTCATCTATACAGGAAAAAATTAACAATTTATTGGATTTGCAAGTTCGGTGTACTTTTATCTAATGATGAATGATTCCCGGAGATACTAAGGACTCGGCTCGTGGGCAAGAGGTGGGGGACGATTGATCGGGAGGAAGGGGATAAGGACCCGACAGCAGCGACAAGGTGCGCCACGGGCGACTCCGAGCGGCTCCGGCGCCGGCTCCGCAAGGCCACCGGCAAGAAGGTCGACCTGCTGCTGCAGCAGGCGCTCCAGGCCCTGCTCGCCGACCTACAGCTGCAGCAGGCGCCGGCCGCCGGCAACATTGATTTTTTTTCCTTGATTTGGGAATCGGAGATGAGCAGTGCTCGTTGGTGTTAGTGTTAAAGTGTGATATATAGACACAAGCATACGTCCTTGAATTGGGAATCGGAGATTCCAGTGGAATCGCACTGTCACTCGCCGTGGGGGAATCAGAAAAATCATCTCACGGTAACACTAACACCGTTAGACACGTGTCAAACTCTCACCGCGTGCTCACGTATACACCCGGTCACCAGGCTTCATCCGAACTTTATTTGGTCCAAAGAAACTTTAAACTCTTGGAAAAGTGAATATCACATCATGCTTAGGTGGACAACAAGTGACACGAAAAAAATTATACATCAGATCGAACCGTCCAAATCTATACCTGCCTCCTTTAGCCAAGCAACACCACACTACTCTCGTCAAACTCCCCACACGAGAGCTCGCGTTGTTCCACTATGTGGACGTCCGGCTAGTCCATGTTGATCCTAAAACTTGATTCGCCCGTTCGTCGTCCTACTCGCTCGCGCCCCTAGTGCATTTCGCTTCCCCACTCGTCAATGTGATGTTAAAATCATCGTACCGACCATGCTCAGTGGCGACACTTCGTCGCTCTTGTCGGATGAATTCATCACCGATTATGCCTCCATGCTCCTTCCTTCAAGTTGAAGGCACGACTTCAAGAAGACAACACGGTGGGCTATTGTTAAGGGCATATGGATGACATGGTGCTAATTAAGGCCAAGAGGCGGGACCATGAGGTTGCGTGCGAGTGCTACGGGGTGGGGACACCGCTACAAGGGCTTTGTGGCAAACATGGTGCTAGAGAGGTCGGTTCGGTCGAGGGCTCATTTTTTCCTTGTTTTGGGCTTGTCACCATTTTTTCTGTTCTTTTTGCGGTGTGGTTATCTTTGTCCATGTCAATGTGTTTCTCGGGTCACGCATGATGCAATTCTTTTCAAGAGTTCGAGGAGGGCTTGTTTTAAACTAGTTAAACAACAGTTTTAAGATGAACCCACTAGAGTTCATGGATGACGAAAAGTGAAATTTCCAACAAGACTGTGATTCCACGTCTTATTTCTTGTTTGAACTATCAAGCTCGGCTCTGCGGAATTTCCTACAAACTGGACGGAACTTGGCTGCCTTGTAGGCGCTTGTACCTGTACAAGAAACCGATGGATAAGAGCATCTCCAGTCGCGTCCCCCAAACCGTCCCCCAAACCGCGCCGGATCGAGCGTTTGGGGGACGTGTTTTGTTCGTGCCGCGTTTGGGGGACGTCGCTCCCCAGCCGCGTCCCCCAAACGCCGCCCCAAACATTTAAAATAATTTTTCTTGGCATTTTTATTTCAATTTCCACAAACTAATACATAATTGGGAACGTGGTTTACACGAAGACATAGTTAGGAACATGGTTTTCCACAAACTAATACATAGTTTGAACCATGGTGGACACAAATATAAAATATTGCAAAAAACTAAACCTAACTAGGCCGTGCATCGGCGGTTTCCTGTGTTCGCTGCTAAGAAACAACACTCCGGGGCACACCCGGTCACCTAAACCGGAAAATCCAGCGGGAGGATGGTGCCCTTGTTGGTTCTACCGATGAGGCGAACGAGGCGAAACCTCCGTGCACGTATTCGCTGCGAAGAAACAACACTCGGTCGTCCTCCGAGTCGGTGCCGTCGTCGCGGGAGTCCCCGTCGACGTGGTAGTCCCGCGGCGGCGACTCTCGTCGAAGACCTTGATGCTCATGTCCCCGTTGCCGAAGTAGGAGAACACGAGGATGAAGCCGGCTTGGAGGCGGTGGTGGCGCGCGAACTTCTCCCAGCCCGATGTTGAGGTACATCTTGCCGCGCGCGTCGTAGATCGCGTCGACGATCCACCGGCAGTAGCCGCACGAATGCTCCCGCGGATGCATCGTGCGCGGGCGTGACGCCGCCGACGTACTCGGCGAAGGAGTCCGGCAGCCTCCGGATGCCGCGCGGGTCGCCCTTGAGGACGTGGACGAACTCGAACGGGACGTCCGGCTCCACGTCCATCTCCGACGCGATGAAGACGACGCGCGCGGGAGGCGACGGCGATCGTTCGGCTATGACGCGGCCACGACCACGACCACGACCACGGCCGCGGCCGCGAGGTCGGCCTCCGCCTCTACCGTACATGGCGGCGAGTCTTGTTGAGAGATGGTGGCGGCTAGGGTTTGGGAGAGAGGCGCTAGGGTTTGTGTGTGAGAGGGACGATGAGAGGCGCCCCTTTTTATAGGCCGGAGGGAGGCGGAGGAGCGGTGGCGCTCATTAACGCCGGCACGCAGAGCTAGGCGCGACGGGACGCGTCGCTGCGCCCTCTCGCGGGAACTGCACCGTCGCTGCGCGCTCAATAACTTCCGTCGCGAGGTAGGCGACGGTTAGGTTTAAATTAATTGTGCCGCCGACGGGTCGGCCCCGCCACTCCGCCTCGCTTTTCGTTGTGTCCGGCGTCCCCGGAGCGTCCCCGTGGGACGGGGACGGGCTCGGGCGCCGGACACCGTATCGGGGCGCGCCGGACAAAAAAGGGCTTTGGGGGACGCGGCTGGAACGCTTTTTTGGTCCGGCGCGCCCCAAATCCCTTTGGGAGACGGTTTGGGGGACGCGACTGGAGATGCTCTAAGTACAGTAGTAACAAAAATCGGATGCATCAAACGATGGACTCGTCTGCTGTATCTCTTGGTGGTTATCGTCGTGGAATGATGGACCTAACAACAAAGTGTGCAGCCATGCGTGCATGTGGCTAAAGCAGTAAAGCGACGGAGTGGGATCTAAAGTTGACCTGAAATTTGTAGTAGGGATGTGAAATGTCAATGCGGTCCGTTACAGCACACTTTATCTTTCCTCAAAAGGACTTGCCTTTGTACTTTCATCATGGTAGAAAAGGGAGGATAAAGAGACGAGGAACTGTTGGAGACTCCGTAAATTTAGCAGCTGCACAAACCTAGGCAATAATGCAATCGTACTGAACTATCAAATGAGGCACACACAAAAAAATGACAGTATAGATTGGGCCGCCATTTGGTGACGTATCTGTTAGAGATATATTCCGTGTACGTATAAACGGATAGTCTAGGATAGAGATAGGACTCTCGTGTCTTGCCTTGCACTCCAAGATGATCCCTGTACGCCTATATATACTCGCCCATGAGGCTCAATAATACATCCAACATATTCCGCCAATCTCTCTCCCTCTCTATCATTCTACATGGTATCAGAGCGGCGCCGATCCTAACCTAGCCGCCGCCCAAGCTTCCGCGCCGCGCCGCCCCCGGGGAGGTCGATCTCCATGATCTACTCCGGGGGCCGCGCAATCCGTATGAGGGTTCGTCCGCCGATCCGTTGATCCGCTGCCCTCGAGTCTTTTTTTTTCTAATCCGTAGATTGGTTTTCTTTTTTCTCGCCGGTCGCTCGACCGGCGTTTTCTTTTTTGGTTTTACCGATCATAGATCGGATTGAGTTGCCCATCGCCGTCGTCCACCTGCGCCTCTACTCCAACCTCGGCGTCGACCGCACCGGCCATCTTCATCAACCGCGCGACACGCCCACACGCGTGCACACACGGGACGCCTACGTGCGACGCGAGCAGGCTGTCTCGCCCGCGCGGTCTCCATCGCTGGTCCGTCTTCGCCGTCATCGCCCGGGATATCACCGACAACGTCGCCAACGAGTCCCGATCCGCGGCACGTCGTCCACGCCATGGCGCGCGTAGCGCCGCCGTCGGTCTGATCAACCGACCGCGCGCACGTCTCCGCCAAGCACGTCCCCGAGCACGCGCCTACCACCGATCGAGCATCGGGTTGCCGGCTGCGTCGCCCCTTTGGCCGCAGCGCCGCCGCCTTTGGTCCACGCCGCTAGCCAACGACGCGCCTTCCGAGGCGTGTACGTCGCTAGTGGCGTCCCGCCGCTGCACCGACTCGCGCTCTGCGGCCTACGCCGCCCCTCGGGCCGTGGCGTCGCCGCACGCAGGTCACCTTCGCCGTCCCCAGCGCACCGACGTCCGAGGCCACCACAGCGCCACCCCTTCGGCGCGGGTCGCCTCCGTCCGCGCATGGTCTTCGTCACACCGCCGGGTTCTTCCTCGCCTACTTCGAGTACCGCTGCCGCGCCTCCACAGGTAACCTGCATGGCCACTGCTGGCCATTGCGGGTCCCGCCGACCACCTCCACGCCCATCTCGGCGTCAAGCATGACCACTCCAGGCCGCTGCTGCGACCGCCGCCTTCTACGTCTCCGTCCACCACGACCTCGTCGCCAGCGTCATCGACAACCGCGGATCGCATGCGGCACCTCTCCCGCTTCGCCGCTCTCGCGTCTCGCCACCGCCTCCGGAGGCCTCCTCTGCTGGTCCTCCTGACACTGGCGCATGGTCCATGATGGTCCCTTCCCCCGCACGCCCGGTATTGGCAACACCGACGCGTGCCTTCGTCCCCGACGCGTCCCCGAGCCTGGCAAGCTCGGGCCAACAACATCGAGCTTCCAAGTTGTGTCAGAGTAGTAGTAACTTGCAAGGCGGTAATGGTCGAGTTCGCCGAAGTCTGCCATGGACCCGAGGAGTTCCGGACCGCCGTGGTGGTGGCGGCGGCGTCGCCGGAGCGGAGGATGCCTCAGGCTCGCGTTCATACAGGCAAGTTCTGCTGGATTCGTTGGATTGGAAGATCCCGGAGATGGAGGGTTAGGAGGTGGGCCACGTGGAGCCCAGTGAGGCAGAGCTGCCTGATACGTCTCCAACGTATCGATAATTTCTTATGTTCCATGCTACTTTATTGATGATACCTACATGTTT